>NC_044034.1:1835603-1901242 GCF_901765095.1 Microcaecilia unicolor | reverse complement strand
AAGTTACGTCAGACGAGGGCAGGACACAGGGAGGGAAGGTCCGAAGGGAGGTGATCTGCAGATTGCCGTTGCTGTGCTAGTTTCACATGGAGCGAGGTCGAGGTGAGGCGCTATGATTTGAATTCAGGGGGTTCGGCTCAGTGGTGGACAGAGGGGGGCGGGTGAAGGGGACTGCGGTGCCGGACCCCCCCTTGGAGGCCTGGGCCCAGGGAATTTTGTCCCCCCTGACCCCCTCTCGGCGGCCCTGCCTTTATGACAGCTTCAGATGTTATGGTTAGTCCTATTGGGGGAAGGGAAGGGAAATGGGACTTGATATGCTGCCTTTCTGAGGTTTTTGCAACTACATTCAAAGCGGTTTACATATATTCAGGTACTTATTTTGTACAAGGGGCAATGGAGGGTTAAGTGACTTGCCCAAGAGTCACAAGGAGCTGCAGTGGGAATCGAACCCAGTTCCCCAGGATCAAAGTCCACTGCACTAACCACTAGGCTACTCCTCCACTCATTCCACCAATAAGAGCCAACCTCATCAGTGATGTCACAATGGCTTGATAGCCCGATACTTGGCTCACTTCTGATATTGTGATGTCATAAGGGAAAGAGAAATGGGACTTGATATATTGCGTTTCTGAGGTTTACATTCAAAGCGGTTTACATATATTCAGGTACTTATTTTGTACCAGGGGCAATGGAAGGTTAAGTGACTTGCCCAGAGTCACAAGGAGCTGCAGTGGGAATTGAACTCAGCTCCCCAGGATCAAAGTCCGCTGCACTAACCACTAGGCTACTCCTCCACTAGCAACATTCTATGTAGAAGCCTGCCCTTGCAGATCACCAATGCGGCCGTGCAGGCTTCTGTTTCTGTGTCTGTGTCTGACATACATGCAGGACGTCAGATTCACAGAAACAGAAGCCTGCGCGGCCGCGTTGCTGATCTGCAAGGGCAGGCTTCTACATAGAATGTTGCTAGTGGAATAGCAACATTCCATGTAGAATCTCAAATAGGGAAAGAGAACTGGGACTTGATATACAGCCTTTCTGAGGTTTTTGCAACTACATTCAAAGCGGTTTACATATATTCAGGTACTTATTTTGTACCAGGGGCAATGGAGGGTTAAGTGACTTGCCCAGAGTCACAAGGAGCTACAGTGGGAATCGAACTCAGTTCCCCAGGTTCAAAGTCCACTGCACTAACCACTAGGCTTCTCCTCTACTCCAGGTCCCTGGAGTAGCCTAGTGGTCAGTGCAATGCACTGTAGAGAAGGAAACCTAGGCCTATAACCCCACTCTAACTGGTACACTTGTATGGAAAGTGTGAGCCCTCCAAAGCCCAATGAAAACCTACTGTACACCACTATAACAGCCCTTATAACAGATGTCACCTATATGTGGGTACAGTAGGTTTTTGTTGGGTTTTGGAGGGCTCCCCATACAATATAAGGGTGTAATAGTGAGATGTGTACCTAGGACCTTTCATGTGAAGTCCACTGCTCTGCTAGGATGTCTGTGTGGCCAGTCTACTAAGAATGCTGGCCCCTCATATATCCTAATGGCTTGTTTTGTACATTTTCCCTTGGACATTTTTTTTTCATATATGGTCCAAAAAGATAGATGCACTGAGCACAAAAGCATCTAGGAAATGGCCACTTTTGAAACAAAAAGTTGGACGTTTTTCTAGTTTGAAAATAGCCATGTTCACTACTGCATTTTTAGACTTAATAATCATTTAGATGTCATATCGAAAATGACCCTCTTAGTGTTTAGAGTTTAAGACCTTATATGGAATGAGGTCTTTCACTTCTCCAGTTACTGTTTTTTCAGTTAAACATTTTAACACTTGATTAAGTACAATATTAAAATTAGGTTACCCAACCTTGGGGTCATCTTTGACTCTTCTCTCTCCTTCTCTGCTCATATCCAGCAAATTGCCAAGACCTGTCGTTTCTTTCTTTACAACATCCGTAAAATCCGCCCCTTTCTTTCCGAGCACTCTACCAAAACCCTCATCCACACCCTTGTCACCTCTCGTTTAGACTACTGCAATCTGCTTTTTGCTGGCCTCCCACTTAGTCACCTCTCCCCTCTCCTGTCGTTCAAAACTCTGCTGCCCGTCTCGTCTTCCGCCAGGGTCGCTTTACTCATACTACCCCTCTCCTCAAGACCCTTCACTGGCTCCCTATCCGTTTTCGCATCCTGTTCAAACTTCTTCTACTAACCTATAAATGTATTCACTCTGCTGCTCCCCAGTATCTCTCCACACTCGTCCTTCCCTACACCCCTTCCCGTGCACTCCGCTCCATGGATAAATCCTTCTTATCTGTTCCCTTCTCCACTACTGCCAACTCCAGACTTCGCGCCTTCTGTCTCGCTGCACCCTACGCCTGGAATAAACTTCCTGAGCCCCTACGTCTTGCCCCATCCTTGGCCACCTTTAAATCTAGACTGAAAGCCCACCTCTTTAACATTGCTTTTGACTCGTAACCACTTGTAACCACTCGCCTCCACCTACCCTCCTCTCTTCCTTCCCGTTCACATTAATTGATTTGATTGCTTACTTTATTTATTTTTTGTCTATTAGATTGTAAGCTCTTTGAGCAGGGACTGTCTTTCTTCTATTTTTGTGCAGCGCTGCGTATGCCTTGTAGCGCTATAGAAATGCTAAATAGTAGTAGTAGTAGTAGTAGTAGTAGTAGCTATGAAGAACATTTTTTATAAATCAATTCTGGAACATTCTTTTTCTTATCAAAGCACTAAAGTATGGAATAATATTCCTTTACAAATCACACTCATTTCATCTTATATTTTATTTCATAAAGTTTTGAAGGCATACCTATTTTACTACTACTACTACTTATCATTTCTATAGTGCTACTAGACGTACGCAGCACTGTACACTTGAACATGAAGAGACAGTCCCTGCTCAACAGAGCTTACAATCTAATTAGGCCAGACAAACAGGACAAACAAGAGATAAGGGAGTATTAAAGTGAGGATGATAAAATAAGGGTTCTGAACAAGTGAATAAGGGTTAGGAGTTAAAATGGGTGATTTTATTTATTTATTTATTAATTTATTTGTTGTATTTGTATCCCACATTTTCCCACCTATTTGCAGGCTCAATGTGGCTTACATTATTCCGTAATGGAGATCGCCATTTCCGGAATGAGAAATAAAGTGGTATTGCATTAAAGTTCATAAGTGACAGAGTAAATTAAGCAGTCGAGTATAGAGAGTTCGGTTTTGTCCAGTTCTGGTATAAGTTTCGTTGTCTGGTGTTTAGGATGGATCATTGTGGTATGCCTTATTGACCAGGTTGGTTTTTAGTGATTTTCGGAAGTTTGTTAGGTCGTGCATTGTTTTTATGGCGTTTGGTAGTGCATTATTTATTTATCACATTTGTATCCCTCATTTTCCCACTGATTGCGGGCTCAAAGTGGCTTACAATAATATTGTAATAAAGTTACAATGCAAAGTACAATTTTGCAATTAAGAGCATTCCATAGTTGCGTGCTTATGTAGGAGAAGCTGGATGCATATGTTGATTTATATTTTAGTCCTTTGCAGCTGGGGTAGTGGAGATTCAGGAATGTGCGTGCTGACCTTTTTGTGTTCCTGGCTGGTAAGTGTATGAGGTCTGACATGTAGACCGGGGCCTTGCCGCAAATGATTTTATGAACCAGGGTGCAAATGTAACATCAGGGCACGCTAGGGAGGTAAAATTCCATGACGAAATCAAGGACTGCTTTATGGAGCAGCTGGTACAGGAGAGAAGGAAAAATTATAGACCTAGTCTTTAGTGGATAACACGATCTGCTGCGGGAGGTAATGGTGCTGGGGCCGCTTGATAACAGTGATCATAATATGATCGGATTTGATATTAGCTTTGAATTAAGTATACATAGGAAATCAAATACGTTAGCGTTTAACTTTAAAAAAGGAGACTATGATAAAATGAGAAGAACAGTGAAAAATAAACTTTCAGGAGCGGCTGCAAGGGTCAAATATTTATATCAGGCGTGGATGCTGTTCAAAAACAACATCATGGAAACCCAGGCCAAATATATCCCGCGTATTAAAAAAGGAGGACGGAAGACAAATGACAGCCGACATGGTTAAAAAGTAAGGTGAAGGAAGCTATTAGAGCTAAAAGAAAATCCTTCAGAAAATGGAAGAAGGAAAAGACCGAAAATAATAAGAAACAGCATAAGGAATGTCAAGTCAAATGCAAAGCACTGATAAGGAAGGTTAAGAGGGACTTCGAGAAAAAGATTGCGTTAGAGACAAAAACACATAGTAAAAACATTTTTTTTTTTAGTAAAAATTTTTTAAAAGTATATTAATAGCAGGAAGCCGGCAAAAGAATTGGTTGGACCGCTAGATGACTGAGGGGTAAAGGGGCGATCAAGGAAGACAAAGCCATAGCGGAGGGATGAAATTAATTCTCTGCTTCAGTCTTCACTGAGGAAGATTTGGGAGAGATACCGGTGCCAGAAATGGTATTCGAAGCTGACGAGTAGGAGAAACTGAATGAATTCTCTATAAACCTGGAGGATGTAATGGGGCAGTTCTACAAATTGAAGAGTAGCAAATCTCCTGGACCAGATGGTATTCATCCCAGAGTACTGATAGAACTGAAAAATGAACTTGCAAAGCTATTGTTAGTAATATGTAATTAATCCTTAAAATCGAGTGTGGTACTGGAAGATCGGAGGGTGGCCAATGTAACGCCGATTTTTAAAAAAGGTTCCAGAGGAGATCCGGGAACTTATGGACCGGTGAGTCTGACGTCGGTGCCGGGCAAAATGGTAGAGACTATTATAAAGAACAAAATTCAGAGCATATGCAAAGGCATGGATTAATGAGACAACGTCAACATGGATTTAGTGAAGGGAAATCTTGCCTTACCAATCTATTACATTTCTTTGAAGGGGTGAACAAACATGTGGATATAGGTGAGCCACTTGAGATTGTGTATCTGGATTTTCAGAAGGCGTTTGACAAAGTACCTCATGAAAGACTCCAGAGGAGTCATGGGATAGGAGGTAGTGTTCTATTGTGGGTTAAAAACTGGTTAAAAGATAGAAAACAGAGAGTAGGGTTAAATGGTCATTATTCTCAAAGGAGAAGGGTAGTTAGTGGGGTTCCCCAGGGGTCTGTGCTGGGACTGCTGCTTTTTAACATATTTATAAATGACCTAGAGATGGGAGTAACTAGAGAGGTAATTACAAGAGGACCTTATGAGACTGGGCGTCTAAATGGCAGATGACGTTTTATGTGAGCAAGGGCAAAGTGATGCATGTAGGAAAGAGGAACCAGAATTATAGCTACGTCATGCAAGGTTCCATGTTAGTAGTCACAGACCAAGAAAGGGATCTAGGTGTCGTCGTTGATGATACATTGAAACCTATAATGCCTTTGTATCGCTCCACGATGTGACCGCACCTCAAATATTGTGTTCAATTCTGGTCGCTGCATCTCAAAAAAGATATAGTGGAATTAGAAAAGGTCAGAGAAGGGCGACCAAAATGATAAAGGGGACGGGACAACTTCCCTATAAGGAAAGACTAAAGCGGCTAGGGCTCTTCAGCTTGGAGAAAAGGCGGATGAGGGGAGATATGATAGAGGTCTATAAAATAATGAGTGGAGTTGAACGGGTAGACGTGAAGCATCTGTTTACGCTTTCCAAAAATACTAGGAGTAGGGGGCATGCGATGAAGCTACAAAGTAGTAAATTTAAAACGAATCAGAGACAATATTTCTTCGCTCAATGTGTAATTCAACACTGGAATTCATTGCCAGAGAATGTGGTAAAGGCGGTTAGCTTAGCAGGGTTTTAAAAAGGTTTGGACGGCTTCCTAAAGGAAAAGTCCATAGACCATTATTAAATTGTACTTGGGGAAAATTCACTATTTCTGGGATAAGCAGTATAAATGTTTTTGTACATTTTTGGGATGTTGCCAGGTATTTGTGACCTGGATTGGCCACTGTTTGTAACAGGATGCTGGGCTCAATGGACCTTTGGTCTTTCCCAGTATGGCAATACTTGTGTACTTATGTAAGGTCTGTTTCACACCCTTCACTCACACAGCATACATACCTCCACCTCTTTCAGCTCCTCTTGTAGTTCTAAGTAGTTCTGCTCCAATTTCCTCCAGTTTTTGCTCAGTTGTGGCATCTCAAATTCGAGTATCTCTTTCAGAAGCAGCTCCTCCATACCACAGTGGTTGATACTCATATCAATGACGTGTACATTCTTAAAGAATGATGGCTCCAGCACTGGAAAGTCAAATTGAAACAGCAGAAAGAGTAGATCTATGATAAAGGTCTGGGCAAGATGTCTGAATCAGTCTGACTAGAGAGAATGATATATTGTTTATACAGTTAGCTGCACACAAAATCACTTTTCACACAGAGATAGTCTGTAAAAAGGTTGGTCTCCAGCTGAGTAATAAGTGCTTAATAAATTCACTTGGACAAGTCTGGACAGTGCAATAGAAAACGTAAAACTGTCCAGTAACTGACCAAGCATTTCCGAAGTCCATAAGAAAGACAAGAAACAGAAATGCTGTGTTGAGTCAGACCAAGGATAAGGAAGCCATGCTGGTGGCCCAACAACAACCTTGATGGCCCTTTACGTTCACACCACCTAATAATCTTATAGAACAACCCTTGACCTGCTACTCTCTTTCTCCCTCACCATGACTCCATAGGCCTGGTTTGACAGTTCCATTTGGGGAGGGGCAAAATATGGGCTGTGACACATTATCATATCCATTTGCATATATACATCTCATACATATTCATTATGGTTATCTCAAAAATAGACTGGCTAGGAACCCTGTTTATTTTTCAATGAGCCAGCACCACTACTACTACTACTACTACTTGACATTTCTAAAGCGCTACTAGGGTTACGCAGCGCTGTACAGTTTAACATAGGACAGTCCCTGCTCAAAGGAGCTTACAATCTAAAGGACAAATGTACAGTCAGTCTAGATTTCCTGAAAGGTATAAAGGTTAGGTGCCGAAAGCAACATTGAAGAGGCACCAAGGGAAGCTTGCCGCATGGTGCCCTCGCTCATACCCCCATGAATTATCAAGGACAGTGCACACTATCCCTCCCCCCTTCCCGTCCCCTCAATACACCTCCAACTGGGAAAACAGAATAAGCTGGGTGGAAATATACCCTAGCAGAACAACAGACAGCACAAAAGGGGATCAGCAACTCCACCTCCTGACCTTCCATCTCCCCATGACTTCCACCCCCTCCCCCAACACACACACAAAAGGCAATTCTCTAACACAGCATCTATATGGAGCCTATTCTATAAAGGAAGGTAGGCACCTACTTTCTTTCACAGGTACCTCAATATATGTGTCCTGTTACAGAACTGCCCTTAAAATATCCCTTCCAGTTGACCTCCACGTTCGTCCTTCAATTCATCTGAGGTAGTCAATGACTCAACTGTTTGGGGAGACTCTGAAGAGTGGGGCTAAGCTTGGGTGGGATGTGGGATGTGGGATGGGGTATGATGGGGCAAGTTAAAATTCTTATGGTGAGGGGGGGTATTTTTGAACACAGCAAGGAAGGACCCCTTTAAAGTCTATCTGGTGCAGAGCCAGCAGCTTTCCACCTCCAATTATCTCTCTTACCGATAATATGCCCACTTAACACAAGTCCAGGGAATCTAAATAATGTACAGCAAAATAATACAGAACAACAACACAGTGGAGGAAGCAAGATATTAAACAGAATAGTATTTGCAGTGTCCAGGTAATATGTGTGTAACCCCCTGCAGTGGCGTAGGAAGGGGAGGGGCGGTGGGGCGGTCCGCCCCGGGTGCACGCCGCTGGGGGGTGTCAGTGCCTCGCTGGTTCCTTGCTCTCTCTGCCCCAGAACAGGTTACTTCCTGTTCCGGGGCAGAGAGAGCAAGGAACCAGCGAGGCGCTGACACCCTCCCAGCGGCGTGCTCTTGGCGGAATTGCCCGCCCACCCGCCCCTCTACCGCCTTCCAGGTATGTTCTCGCGGGCGGGGGGGGGGGGGGGTGTTGCGCTACGGAGGGGGGAGGGTGCGTCACGCTGCACCCGTGGGGGGGGGGGGGGTGCGCAGCGGCGACCCGCCCCGGGTGTCAGCTGCCCTCGCGACGCCACTGACCCCCTGTTATACTGGAGCCCTGTGTGGGAGGAACCCAGCATGAAAATAATCATGAGTCCATCTCACACTGGAGGATGTCCTGATTCGTGGAGTCTCAGTGTGGGCTGCAGCTGTTGAATTACTCTTTAAGGAAGAGAAGTGCTGTGAAACTTGTCATTGGTAGCCTGTGTCTACATAAGTACATAAGTATTGCCATACTGGGACAGACCGAAGGTCCATTGAGCCCAGCATCCTGTTTATAACAGTGGCCAATCCAGGTCACAGGTACCTGGCAAGATCCCAAAACAGTACAATACATTTTACGTTGCTTATTCTAGAAATAAGCAGTGGATTTTCCCCAAGTCCATTTTAATAATGGTCTATGGACTTTTCCTTTAAGAAGTCATCCAAACCTTTTTTTAAACCTTGCTAAGCTAACTGCTTTTACTACATTCTCTGGCAACGAATTCCAGAGTTTAATCACATGTTGAGTGAAGAAATATTTTCTCTGATTCGTTTTAAAATTAAGGAGTCACGGGATAGGAGGCAATGTCCTTCTGTGGATTAAGAATTGGTTACTGGACAGAAAACAGAGGGTAGGGTTAAATGGTCATTTTTCTCAATTGAGGAGGGATCTGTACTGGGACCAGTGCTATTTAACATATTTATAAATGATCTGGAAATTGGAACGACAAGTGAGGTGATTTAATTTGCAGATGAAACTAAACTATTCAAAGTTGTCAAAACGTATGCAGAATATGAAAAATTGAAGGAAGACCTTAGGAAACTGGGAGTCTGGGCATCCAAATGGCAGATGACGTTTAATGTAGACGAATGCAAAGTGATGCACATTTGGAAGAATAATCTGAATCATAGTTATCTGATGCTAGAGTCCACTTTAGGAGTCAGCACTCAAGAAAAAGACCTAGAAATCATTGTAGACAATACACTGAAATCTTCTGCCCAGTGTGCGGCAGTGGCCAAAAAAGCAAACAGGATGCTAGGAATTATTAGGATAGGGATGGAAAATAAGACCACTTTCTGGTTACATCTGGCCAGACATTACTGAGCCAAGGTCAAAGTTCTATTGTCATTCAATTTGGCTTATCTAGCGCTTTTGACCTAGTAGACCACAATATCATGCTATTTGCTTCTTGACTTGTTAGGGATCAAGGGCCCCGTCCTATCTTGGTTTCAGGGTTTTCTTACTAGATCATATAGAGTGAAAATGCAAGGTGATTATTCTGATCCTTGGGATGTGGTGTGTGGAGTCCCTCAGGGGTCCCCCATTTTGCCCATATTGTTTAACATTCTTATGAAACCGTTAGCAGATTATTTAAAATCACTTCAGTTGAAGTTTTATACATATGCAGAAGTAATCTTCTTATGAGCTTAATATGTTGCATTGCTTACAGGCAGTTGAGGATTGGGTATGTTCATTTAGGCTGAAATTAAACAAGAAAATAACTACATTTCTTTGGATTGGTCCTATAGCCTATCTGGGAGATAACCCTACAATTAAGTTAGGTACTTTTGATATATCCCTCAATGGAGTCTCAAGAGTTGTAGGCGTAGGCCTAGATGGCCAACTCTGCTTCAAGGCCCAAGTTAATAAGGTGGTCAGTAAATCCTTCATTTTACTAAAAAAAAACTTTGGGTTATTTGTAAGTATTTTGACCCACAGATTTTTTTTTGTCTAGTGGTGCAGGTCTTTAATTCTGCCATTATTGGATTATTGCAATTCTATTTATATAGGCTGTATAAAATTTTTAATTATGAAGCTACAGAGGGTACAAAATGCCACAGTTAGAGTTATCGTTTTGGTAGGTAAATTTGACTCCATTTCTCCTTTCATGTCACAGTTATACTGGTTGCCAATGGAAGCTAGATTGCAACTTAAAGTTTTGGTATTGACCTTTAGGGCTCTCCATGGAGATATTCCAAGTTATTTAATAGATCATTTTATTTTATTTTTTTAATAGGAAACATGGGAGAGTCACCAGAGATCTTCTGTTTCTAAAGGCTCGGTGCTCTTTAAAATCCTCTCTGTCCCACCAAGCAGCATCCAGTTGGAACTCTCTTCCATCTTTCTAACGACATATAGAATATTCTTCAAGTTTTGGAAATTACTTAAAACTCTTCCTTTTGGAAAGTATGTCATATAATTCATAATTTATCCATATTTTGTCTGAGCGTTAATGTTTGTCCTTGTTGAACTTCTGGCAGTTTGCTCCTTCTCTTGTTACCTGCTCAGAACTTGTCAGTTGTAGTGAGTTATAAGACCTAATGTAATGTAATATAATGTATCACTCCACGGTCCAACCTCACCTTGAGTACTGTATTTCATTCTGGTTGCTGTATCGATATAGCGGAAATAGAAAAGGTTCAAAGAAGAGCAACCAAAATGATAGAGGAGATGGAACTGCTCCCATATGAGGAAAGGCTAAAGAGGTTCTTCAGCTTGGAAAAGAAATGGCTGAGGGGGATTTGATTCAGTTCTACAAAATCCTGAGTGGTGTGGAACGAGTGGAGATGAATCGATTTTTCACTTAGTCAAAAAAGTATAAATACCAGGGAACACTCAATGAAACTGCATGGAACTCATTGCTGGAGGATGTGGTGATAGTGGTTAGCGTATCTGGGTTTAAAAAATACAATTTCCTGGAGGAAAAATCCATAGTCTGTTATTGAGAGGGACATGGGGGAAGCCACTGGTTGCCCTGGGATTGGTAGCATGGTATGGTGCTACTAATTGGGTTTCTGCCAGGTACTTGTGACCTGGATTGGCCACTGTCAGAAGCAGGATACTAGGCTAGATGGACCACTGGTCTGACCCAGTACGGCTATTCTTATGTTCTTATGAGATAGCGTCTGCTCTTGTTATGAAATTACATTGGCTCCCAATTAAAGTCAGAATAGTCTTCAAACTCTGCACTTGTTTTTAAAATGTTATATGGTTAAACCCCAGATTATATGCAACCATTAACTGATCTCCCCCTCCGTAATGCTCTTCCTGGCTCTAGAGAATATTTAACCCTCCATTACCCTAGTTGCAAAAAAGTGATCTATAAGTCCGTTTCCCCATACCAATGTACTAAGTGGTGGAATTCCCTCCCGAAACTAATCAGATGTGAGCCTAATTATTTGAAATTCAGGAAGATCCTCAAAGCCTTTTTGTTCAAGAAATTTCTCAATGATGAACAGTATCAATCAGTTCCCCTAAAATTATAAAAACCATTTCTCTGTTTTACTTCTTATACCAATCTCTTTTGTAACTTTCATCTGATATCTACTTATGTTTCATTTAGTTATTATCAAAACTATATAATGAATCATTCACTGTTTTATCTGCTTCATTATTATATTACTCTGTACAACTCAAACTGCTTTTTGGAGTTTGAACCTGATTTGTTTGGGAAAATGTGGGATATAAATGATATAAATAAATAAACCACCTTTCAATTTCAACAATCCCAGGTCTTATTCTTCCAACCTCCTTTCTTCAAACAATACAATTTTTCAATGAATCTTCAAAACTTTTAAATTCTTGCCTCAGTAGTGCAAAATTGCCCAAACTTAATTTTATGGCAATTCTAAACTGCACTAAGATCTTCATCAGCTTCTATTGTTTATATGTCATCTTAAGACACTTATCTTAAATACATTCGGACTGGGGGGCTCAGATGTGTCCGACATGCATGTTTTGCCTCCTGGCTGTATCAAGGACCTCCCCCTTACGCCGATCTAGCGCCAGCTTGACCCATTTATCAAAGGAACAATTCCGTTATTTGGAAGTGACTGATCTAGAATACTGCCGTTATTTGGTAAGATAATTAAATAAACAGTATGAGGTGGTGGTTCAGACGAGTGCTCTACTTCCTTTGATTTTCTAAGTATTTCTACGGTAGGCAGTATAAAATGTATTGTTCTTAAGGTGGATTGCAGTATAAAAGGGAATAATGGAACAAAAAATCCATTGAAATACTAAGCCGCGTGGCACCTACGCGCACCCAATGCACATCAATTTTGAGTTTAGGGGCACAGCTTCTGTATGAATCTTGGGTCCTTACTGTGATGGAGCTCTTGTTACGGGGATGTGAGGAGAGACGATTTGGGCTCCATATTGAAAACAATAATTAGGCAGGAGAGGTTCCTGCTCGCTTAAGTCACACTAAGTGGGTCAGAAGGGGTAGGTAACCACAGTGCTGAATATCTCCTCTCCGGTTAATATCAGGGTACTGGAGATGGAGTTCTTCAGCGAGATTCAGTGGCAGTGCCTGCTTAGCCACATCGGTGGTACTCACATGGAGGTCAAATCTATAACTAGGCGACACAATTTGGGCAGCTGGATGCCATATGCTGAGCACCAAGATTCTGTTATGGACTAGTAGTATAAACTGGCATCAACCCTTATGCCATGTCAGCAGTATTCTGTACATTTACCCCCTTGCATTTGGCACTTAAAATGCTTCAGCCTATGTTTACCATTTAATTGTTTCTATTCTATCAATTTACGTGCACAACTGGAGCCAAACTATAGAATGAGGGGGAGAACTTCCAGATGTTTCTGTTTAATCATCACAAACCAGAGTAGGGTGGGTAGACTCATCCAAAAGACACAAAAATTCTTGTATGTGAGATTTATTGAAAAGGTACCAAAAGACTTGACACAGTGAGCATGTTTCAGCGCATGGGCGTCTGCCTCAGGAGTCTGAAAATCTGGTGTACACTCTTTACTCCTGTCCATATGGAAGGAGTTGCTAAGCAATCATATACCAAGTCAAAGACAACTTCAAATTTAAAAGGAACTATTGGGAAGTCAAACTGCTTCCATTTTCCTGTATGCAGAACTGGATGGACTCCTGAGGCAGGTCCCTATGCACCAAAACACACCCACTGCATTTTCAATAAATCTCACGTACAAGAATTTTTGTCTACCCACCCTCCTCTTTGGTTTGTGCATACTATGCCTGTAGGGATTGAGCCTTCCTCCATGTCCAGTTTACAATGCAATCACTGGTGCCATCCAAGACCCAAATATTCCTGTGATATGGCCTGGCTCAGAATAGCTAAATCTGTTTTAACAGGCAGCAGTCAGTGTTCAGAAAAACCGTCAGCTGGATCCTGTCCCATCTCTTCTTCTTGTCAGCAGTGGTGAAGAGAGAGACTCAGTTCCTACTATCAGTGATATGGTGAGGAGAGGAGAGACATATGACGCTCTTCTTACCGTTAGCAATGGTACCAAGAGACAGGGAGGTGCTCAGATACAGCTGGAAGAGAGGGTGGATGGAAAAGGGCTGAGCTGTTCTTTCAATCTGGAAACATTTTTTCCGCTCTATTAACACAGATAGGATGGGACTAGATGGTCTTCTCTCAACTGTCGTAACCAGAACACATTTACCTAGAGCAGAACAAAATTACATAGTTATTAAACAAAAGCTCATGTCTTGGAGATCCTTTTTCACACTTCCCCCAGTCAGAAACAGCCGCTGATTGGTTAGATGGCTTGCGGCTAAACATGAATATTCAGCAGGAGATAGCCGGTTATTTACGGTTAGTGCCTATCACTAAACCAGCTATGTCACGCAACTTACCTGGTTAGGCGCGGGTATTCAGCGCCTAACCAGATAGGACAACTTATGCAGTCAGACTTAAGCGCTAAACCTATCTTTAACCACTAACAACTTAACCAGTCAGCACTGAATATCAGCTTAACCAGTCAACTTTTTAGAGGCAAAAAAAAAGGATATTCAGTGCCGGTGTCTGGATATGGCCCAGCACTGAATATGCCAGTTTAATGCCGGAGCAGACGACAAAAGCGCTGCCCGCTGCAGTCCTATTGGGACCACTGTGTATAGACAGTACACAGAGAGTGACCGACTGCTGCAGTGTGACGTCTCTGCTAACACTCTCACTTACGTACAGAACCTTTCCTCTGCCCAATGCTCTCATCCATGTAAAGATCCTTTCCTCCCCCATCTATCATCTAATCTAATACAGTTATTAGTTACTTGCCTATTCCAAATAGGTCCTAAGCGGTATATAAAATAAAAAAAAGTTACAGCATACAACATGCAAACTTACAGCAATTTTCATAAAATATCCTGTCATAAACATTTATTAAGAAGAAATGTCTTAATTTTTTCCGAAAGACAATACGAAAGAAGCTTCTGATTAAGGGGTACTTTTACTAAAGTGCGCCAAAAAATGGGCTGCACTAGTGAAGGCGCATGTTTTGGGCGTGCACAGTTCCATTTTTCACTGCACCTGTAAAAAAGGCCTTTTTAAAAATTTTTGACGAAAATGGACGTGCAGCAAAATAAAAATTGTCGCGCGTCTAATTTGAATCTGAGATCTTACCGCCAGCCATTGACTTAGCAGTAAGGTCTCATGTGGTAACCATGCTGCTCCTCTAAGTTTTTTTTTTCACTGTTCCTCTCATTTTATCATAGTCTCCTTTTGAAAGTTAAACGCTAATGTATTTGATTTCCTATGTATACTTACTCCAAAGCTAATATGAAATCTAATCATATTATGATCACTGTTATCAAGCGGCCCCTGCACCATTACCTCCCGCACCAGATCATGCGCTCCACTAAGAACTAGGCCTAGAATTTTTCCTTCTCTCGTCGGCTCCTGTATCAGCTGCTCCATAAAGCAGTCCTTGATTTCGTCAAGGAATTTTACCTCCCTAGGCCCTAGCATGCCCTGATGTTACATTTACCCAGACAATATCGGGGTAATTGAAATCACCCATTATTATTGTGTTGCCTTCCTAATTTCCGATAACATTTCTACATCTGTCTGTTCATCCTGGCCAGGTGGACTGGAACACACCGGGCTGGAACACACTGGACTGGAGTACACCGAACTGGTCCGCACTGCTTCACCTGCACTTAAGCCACTGTCCCCCAGGAGTTGAGCCCCTGGGTTTAAGTGGCCGGCAGGACTTACCGGATACAGGATAACACAGGGGCTGGGACACTAGAACAAGCTTGACAGTACCAGGACCAGGAATGGGACTAGGGCTGAGGGACCACCTCAGACCCTGGAATACCACGCAAGCTTGCACAAACCAGGAACACAGGGCCAAGACAAGACGGAAGTGCACCCAAACACCAAAAGGAAAGGTAGGGAAGCCCCCAGGGGAAAGCAGGGAAATCCAGCAACTCAGAAGTGTTCCTACAGCGTAACCAGACTGAAGTGCTCCTAAGCACCTAACCACAGAATTGCTCCTAAGCACTAAACTAATAGAAGTGCTCCTAAGCACTATACTAACAGAAGTGCTCCTAAGCACTACACTAACAGAAGTGCTCCTAAGCACTACACTAACAGAAGAATGCCTAAGCACTAAACTAACAGGGGTGCTCCTAAGCACCAAGCTACAGCAGTGCTCCACTACACTAAACTAACCAAGGGGAAGCAGGTGAGCCACAAGGAGAAAGTAGGAAAGCTAAACACATAAACTAACAAAGGTACTCCTAAGCACCAAGCTACAGCAGTGCTCCATAGCACTAAACTAACAAAGGTGTTCCTAAGCACTCCACACACAGAAGTGCTTCTAACAGCACCAAAACCAGAAGTACCTCTAACAGCAAAAACAGAAGTGCTTTTAACAGCACCAAAAGGGAAAGCAGGGGAGCCACAAGGAAAAAGTAGGGAAGCTAAACACATAAGTCAAAAGTGCACACTGCACCAACACTAACCTGGACCTAAAGCAAAACGTTGCAAAGACAAAGGCAGAAAGTTCCCAGGTGGCTAATAAGCTCATCACGGCTAAGCTCAGCTGCAGCAATCACAAGGCAGCTAAGGGTGAGACTAGCTGCCAAACTTCCACACAAGACTGGAAGGCTAAAATGTCTGGACCGGAATGAAGAGTCTGGAAAGTCTATGGCAGCCACCGGTTATGGCCACCAGAGGGCGAGAGGAGCACAACCCAAGGGAAAAAAAGAGATTCCTATTATATCTAATTTTTCATTTAGTGTAATATATTCTAACTGTCCCATCTTATTTTTTAGGCTTCTGGCATTCGCATATAGACCTTTCAAACTATGCTTGTTGTTCCTATTTACATCATGCTCAGTACTTGACTGTATTAAATTGCAATCTTTTGTCTGATTTTTATTTTTATTTAAGGACACCTGATTTACTACGGTCTCTTTTGCAACCTCACTATTGGGATACCCTATCTTCCCTGTTTTGATGATATCTTTAAAAGACACCTTATTCCGAACCATGCACTTTTGAACAACTGTCGGCCTTCCCCTAGTTTAAAAGCTGCTCTATCTCTTTTTTAAACGTTGATGCCAGCAACCTGGTCCCAACCTGGTTAAGGTGGAGCCCATCTTTTCGGAATAGGCTCCCCCTTCCCCAGAATGTTGCTCAGTTCCTAACAAATCTAAAACCCTCCTCTCTGCACTATCATCTCATCCACGCATTAAGACTCCGGAGCTCTGCTGTCTCTTGGGTCCTGTGCGTGGAACGGGTAGCACTTTGGAAAATGCTACCCTAGAGGTTCTGGATTTGAGCTTTCAACCCAAGAGACTAAACATGGCTTCCAGAACCTCTCTCCCACATTTTCCTATGTCATTGGTACCAACATGTACCAAGACAGCCGACTCCTCCCCAGCACTATCTAAAATCCTATCTAGGTGACGCGTGAGGTCCGCCACCTTCGCACCAGGCAGGCAAGTCACCAGGCGATCCTCATGTCCACCCCCCACCCAGTTATCTACATGCCTAATAATCGAATCGCCCAATACAACAGCTAACCTTCCCACCTGGGTGGTAGCTCCTGGAGACACATCCTCGGTGCAAGCGGATATTGCATTCCCTGGTGTGCTGGTCCTGTCTACAGGATTACTTCCAGCCTCACCAGGGTGATGTCCTTTTAGGAGGCCTCCCTCCTCCAAGGCAGCACAGGGGCTTCCAGAGTGGAGGCGGGACTTCTCTACAACGTCCCTGTAGGCCTCCTCTATGTACCTCTCTGTCTCCCTCAGCTCCTCCAAGTCAGCTACTCTAGCCTCAAGAGAACAGACTCTTTCACCATCTTTTTAACCCCTTTCTACCATAACTCAACCCCCTACAGAGACTTATCCCCTTCTCCTATACCCCTCACCAGTACCCCAATACCTTTTCAATGTCTCTTATCCTCTCTCCAGTCTTCCAGGTCATTCACATTATGTCTCAACCTTTTCCCACATCATCCCTTTTTCTTGCCCTTTTCTCATATCCCTCATTTCACATCCTGCTTCTTTCCCTCTCCCACCCCCTAGTCCTATCCATCTGCTGCTCCTTCTCTCTGCTGAGCCCCACCCCTCCCAGTCCCATCCCTCTCCTGCTCCTTCCCTCTGCTCACCACCCCTCCCAGTCCCATCCATCTCCTGCTCCTTCCCTCTGCTCATCACCCCTCCCAGTCCCATCCATCTCCTGCTCATCACCCCTCCCAGTCCCATCCATCTCCTGCTCCTTCCCTCTGCTGTGCCCCATCTTTCCCAGTCCCATCCATCCTCTGATCCTTCCCTCTGCTCACCACCCCTCCCAGTCCCATCCATCTTCTGCTCCTTCCCTCTGCTCACCACCCCTCCCAGTCCCATCCATCTCCTGTTCCTGTGGAATAGAGGAGGAGTGGAGGAGTAGCCTAGTGGTTAGTGCAGTGGACTTTGATCCTGGGGAACTGAGTTCGATTCCCACTGCAGCTCCTTGTGACTCTGGGCAAGTCACTTAACCCTCCATTGCCCCTGGTACAAAATATGTACCTGAATATATGTAAACTGCTTTGAATGTAGTTGCAAAAACCTCAGAAAGGCAGTATATAAAGACCCATTTCCCTTTCCCCCTTTCCTCTGCTCACCACCCCTCCATCTCCTGCTCCTTCCCTCTGCTTTGCCTCATCTCTCCCAGTCCCCAACCATCTCCTGCTCCTTCCCTCTGCTCACCACCCCTCCCAGTCCCCAACCATCTCCTGCTCCTTCCCTCTGCTGTGCTCTCCCAGATTCATCCCTTGCCTGTTTGATGGTGTCTTTTTTTGGCAGGCTCTAGTTTTATGGACCCAACTTCCGAGGACTCCTTTTAGCAATTTAAAGTTAAGTTGAAATCCTAATTTTTCAAGCAGCATTTGGCTTGGTTGCTGATTTATGATGATAGTAGTTGGAGACCTGCAAAGATTTTGTATATATGAATTGATGTTTTTAATCGTTATATTTGCCCTGTTTGTGCGTTCATTTTATATTTTATGTGATTTTATTATTTTATACTGGAGTGGAGGAGTGGCCTAGTGGTTAGGGTGGTGGACTTTGGTCCTGGGGAACTGAGGAACTGAGTTTGATTCCCACTTCAGGCACAGGCAGCTCCTTGTGACTCTGGGCAAGTCACTTAACCCTCCATTGCCCCAGGTACAAATAAGTATCTGTATACAATATGTAAGCCGCATTGAGCCTGCCATGAGTGGGAAAGCGTGGGGTACAAATATAACATAAATAAAAAAACCACTCTGATTTGTAAAAGGCTGGTATATCATGGGGCCCTGTAGGCACCTAAGTGCACCCAACACACATCAGTTTGGAGTTCCCGCCCGGCTACCTCATGGCCCTTGCGGTAATTTCATTTTTTATGCGCATCCGCTATGCGTGCCAGAAAATAATTTTTATTTTACAGTGCGCAGCAGAAATCGGGCAGTAATCGTCATTCTACACATATAGACGATTACCGCATGGTTACTGTGTGAGACCTTACCACTAAGTCAATGGCTGGCAGTTAAGGTCTCAGACCCAAAATGGATGTACGCCAATTTTTATTTTGTCACACGTCCATTTTCAGCAAAAATTAAAAAAGGTATTTTCTACAGGCACGCTGAAAAATGGATCTGCATGCGCCCAAAATATGCACCTACACTACCACAGCCCACCTTAGTGGCCCTCGGATTTGTTAATTTAACTTTTGTCTCAATAATCTTTTTCTTCATCTCGGGTATACAATTCATTTCTATTAAGATATCCTACTGTTAAAGGACTACGTTACAAGCTTCAACTAGATTTGATGTTCACTTCCCGTGTCATCGTTACATGGAATGATCTACCCCAATATACTAGAGCTGAGCCAAACTTTCTTCAGTTTTGAAGAAAACTGAAAACTTTTTTTTATTTGATAAGTTTTAAGAGGTTTTTTTTTATTTGATAATTTGGATGTTATTTTTATATATTCTAATGTATCTCTGCTGATGTATTATGTCTGATGTAATTCTCCATATGTATTACATGGACTTCTTACACTGTAAGCCGCCTAGAACCACCGGTTGGGTTTTGTGCGGTAAATAAGTTCCACATTAGATTAGCTACTGAAAATTAATTTATTGGGTCCTTGGTTTAAGTTGATTGTGTCTGAATTTTACACTTGGTGAACTGTATTTGCTGTTAGTAACTCTGAATAGTATTGTACATTAGAGGCATGGTATAGGTCAAAATTGTGTTGCATTGTATTAATAAAGATCCCCACCTTCACCGGCTGCTGCCTGGAGCTTTGTATCCAGGTCTGGGTCACTGGCTGTGATCACCAATAATCTACTGGAAGGATTCTCTTGGTCACTGTCTTGCTTGAGATTGGAAGTGCTTTGATCCTGAAGACTGTCCGTGTCTGGTTCCAGTAAGTCCCCTGTGAACAGAATCATTAGTTGATGATTTATTAAGGTACAGCACAACTTCAGTCAAGACAGGAAGGAAGAGTGAGAGCTGGAGAAAGATGCCTGGATGCATAGGCGGTCGGTGGCCCAACTGTTTGGGGAAGCTAAGGGGGCGGGGTTATGGGCAGGGCCAGGGGTGGAGCTTAAATCCATAATTGTCTGATAACACACAGAAAAAATAAATAAATACAAATAAAAGTCACAATTAATACCTTTTATTAAATTTAGATATTAGATATGTATCATATGTCAAAGAATAAAGTGGTTGCTCAAAGCATATTCTAAGCACAATCGCTCAACTGCAAAACACTATGCACAACTTTGTGCAAAAACACACTCAGAACCTTACTGTACCATAAATATTACACTGGGCAGAACCTAATACACCAATATACCACCCATATGGAAAATGCAGACCATCAACAATATGAAACAAGGATCATAATATCACTATCCCCCCTTCAATCTGTCCAAAATTCCGCCGCACGTCTTATCTACCGCGTGAACCGATACTCTCATATCACCCCTCTCCTCAAGTCGCTTCACTGGCTCCCGATCCGCTACCGTATACAGTTCAAGCTTCTCCTATTGACCTTCAAGTGCACTCAATCCGCAGCCCCCCATTACCTCTCTACCCTCCTCTCCCCCTATGTTCCCACCCGTAACCTCCGCTCTCAGGACAAATCACTCCTATCTGTACCCTTTTCCACCACCGCTAACTCCAGACTCCGCCCCTTCTGCCTCGCATCACCTTATGACTGGAACCGACTTCCCAAGCCCATACGCCATGCGCCCTCCCTGCCCATCTTCAAGTCCTTACTCAAAGCCCATCTCTTCTCCCTTGCTTTTAGCGCCTAACCACCTTCCCCATTCATGATACCTACACTGACTACATAGTTTGTTACCTTTAGATTGTAAGCTCTCTTGAGCAGGGACTGTCCTTCCCATGTTTAAACTTGTATAGCGCTGCGTAATCCTGGCAGCGCTATAGAAATGCTAAGTAGTAGTAGTAGC
Source organism: Microcaecilia unicolor (assembly GCF_901765095.1). Lineage (NCBI taxonomy): Eukaryota > Metazoa > Chordata > Amphibia > Gymnophiona > Siphonopidae > Microcaecilia > Microcaecilia unicolor. Next base: position 1,880,416 of record NC_044034.1, on the reverse strand, counting down.
AATTCTCATGTAGAGCCACAAAACACCCTAATTCATGTTTAATGTGGGATAAAATGCCATAAATAAGTAAATAAATATAAACTTTTAATGTTGAGCACCTAATTCTCAAAGTGGACATATTCCAAACACTATAATGAAAATAAAATGATCTTTTCTACCTTTGTTGTCTGGTGACTTTGTTTTTCTGATCACCATTTTAAGTTGCACCAGGAAGTGAAACTTTTACTTCAGCAGCTGCTGCAGGGCTGCAGCAGAGAAGGCGAGATTGCTGCTGGGCTGAGTGTGAAGTTGGAGGAGGCAGAAGACTGCAATCCTCCTTCCTGCACCAGACCCTCACATTGACATCAAGGCATAGCCCGCTCCCGACTGCCCCGTAGCTCTATCCTCCTGACATCATGCTAAGGAGGAGGCTGGGCTTTGCTCCCAGGCTGAGGAGGAGGATGATCTTTGCACCTATTCTAAGAAGGCCAGTTTGGAAAACAAGGATTATCAGTCCACATGCTAAGGAGGTGTCACGTTTTCAAAGCTGGAAACTGGTTTGTGAGCCCTTGGGCCACTGCCGAGGAGCGGCAGTGGCAGGCAAAACCACCCCCACACCGGAGACAAGGCAGAGCTTAATGAACAGTTAGGCTTCACCTGCACCTGGCCACTTTTCACCAAGGGTTGAGCCCTTGGCTTCAGGTGGCCGGCAGGACTTGTAGGACAGGGCAAGAACAGGATCCCAACTAGACTGAACAGGGACTGAGGGTCAGAGGGGAAAGGAACATACAGGGACAGCAGGGCAAGGAAAGGGTAAAATAAAGGACAGACTGAAATCTGTAAATAGCCACTAAAACAGGGAGCAACACACTGACTAACAAGACACAAAACTAAAAGCTGCAGAGCAGCCACTAAGATACAAACAGACAAGGACTACACACAAAACTATAACCCACAGACAAGACAAGCAAACAAACAACAATCTAATCTAACTATCCACAGACTAGCAAGAACAGACAAGAATCAAGGCAGGAAACCAAACTAGAACTGGACTCAGCAGAAGCGCACCAGCACCCCAACATACCAGGGCCTTAGACGATGCAAAGGCAAGCAGAAATGTTCCAAGATGGCTAATAAGCCCAGAATCAGTTGAGACTCAGCTGCTGCAATCACCAGGCAGCTACGGGTGCTGTGCAGGCTCAAACAACACAAGCAAACCTGGCAGCCTGGAAGATCCGGACCGGACTGATCTAAAATCTGGAATGGGTGATGGTCCATAGCAGCCACCCGTTCTGGCCACCAGAGGGCGAGGAAAGCACAGACGTAACAGGAGGTCAGACTGGGGAGGCGGCTGATTTTTGTTCCTGTGTTGTGCTGAGGAGGAAGTTAGGATAAAATACTACTGCCCCCCTCCACACTCTGGAGGCCAGGCTGCTGTTTACTTTCAGCGAGTTTCGACATCCAGCTGATCCTTGATCCCACTGCTAAAGACAGGAAGAGGGGGCTGCACAGCTAACCCTCAAAAGCCACCTTAAAAGAGCAAAACCACGCTGCAGCCGGCTTGACTGCAGGAAGGAGGGATGTTGCACTTGTCTTACATGACGGCAGACCTTTCTTGCAGCTCTGTGTTGTGTCTTTTCTTAAGGTTTGCAGCGACGGCTCACCTCCGTTCCAGGGCTGAACTATCTTGCAGCTCTGTGTTGTGTCTTTTCTTAAGGTTTGCAGCGATGGCTCACCTCCGTTCCAGCCTTTCCCTTCTCGCTTCTCGCTCAGTGTCCCGCCTAGGAAATACCTCATCAGAGGAAGGCGGGACACTGAGCGAGAAGCGAGAAGGGAAAGGCTGGAACGGAGGTGAGTTTAAACGCCAGGCAGCCACAACAGGAATGGAAAGGTTGGGGAGCTGAGGGCGGGCTCAGCGGGGGTTGGGTGGCGGCGGCAGCAGAAAAGACGAGGAAAGGTCACAGCTTGGCTGGGGAGGCTTAGCCTCCCCAAGCCTCTTATACGGGGCGCCTATGCCTGGATGTAGTTCAAGTGGGAGTCAATGGTACTGCAATGGAGGAAAACTGGGCAGACTAGATGAAACTTAAGGTCCTTATCTGTGGAAGATATTCAGCAGTCACACAAGTGAGTCATGTCACTCATCATCACAAGAACATAAGAATTGCCATAATAGATCAGATCAAAAGTTCATCTAGCCCAGCATCCTGTTTCCAACAATCCAAGTAACAAGAACCTGGCGGGATCCCAAAAAGGTATCAAGATTCCATGCTATTTACCTCCATGGATAAGCAGTGGCTTCCCCAGGGAGTGGAGGAGTAGCCTAGTGGTTAGTGCAGTGGACTTTGATTCTGGGGAACTGAGTTCAATTCCCACTGCAGCTCCTTGTGACTCTGGGCAAGTCACTTAACCCTCCATTGCCCCTGGTACAAAATAAGTACCTGAATATATGTAAAACCACTTTGAATATAGTTGCAAAAACCTCAGAAAGGCAGTAGATCAAGTCCCATTTCCCCTTCCATTTATAATGGTTTATGGACTCTTCCTCCAGGAATTTGTTCAAACCTTTTTCAAGCCTAGCTACATTAAATTCCAGAGCCTAATTCTACATTGAGTGAAAAAATATTTCAGGCCCTGATGCTCAAAAGTAAACGCAGTTTCACCAGGCATGTGCGCTGAGCTTACCGTGGAACACTTCTGCACATGCGCCAAGCACAATCCTCCCACTGGAATCGTTAATGCTCAATGCTATGAGTGCACCTATATTTGCATCTCATTAGCGTTGAGCATTAGGGCATTATTCTTTTGCGCTGTTCTGACGGTAATTTTACGGTTCTATTTAGAACAGCGCTGGAGTTTTGAGCATCAGGGCCTCAATTTGTTATGTACTACTTAGTAAGTTACATCATGGAGTGTTCCATAATCTTTCTACCTTTTAAAAGAATAAACAATTGATTTGTATTTACCTATTTCATTCCATTCAGGATTTTATAGAACTCCATCGTATCTCCCTTCAGCTGTCTCTTCTCTACTTTGAAGAGCCTCAACCTCCCTAGCCTTTCTTCCTATGAGAGAGACTTAATATTTTGGTCACTCTTCACAGTACCTTTTCTAATTCAGATTCTAGGAACCATACTTTGAAGTACAGTTAAATCAAATCAGACAAAATATTCCACTCAATATATAGCTAAGCTCTAGGGTGGTGTAAAAAACACACAACAGTTTTATTAAGTGCAAAGCAAGGATTTTCCAAACCCGTTCTGTCCACAGGCTACGTATTTTAAGCAAACAATCATTTGGAGCTTCTCTCTAGCTCCTTTGAGTCCTGCCCCGACAGGATCCACAATTCAGTGTACAGGGGGCGGGGGAGTGAGCAGCAGGCAGGTAGGGGCAACGGCGGCGGCAGAGGGGAGAGGCACATTTTTTGTCCTGGGCATCTCTCAGCGACCCTGCTTAACTCCAAGACTCCTGAAGTCTCTCACTGACACAGCTTCACAGATTTAATCAACACTCACTCTTTTCAGCTTAAGGTTCTAAGGAAACTTCTACCTTACTGAAGCCTCTGGCAAACATACAGGGTATCAATGTATGCTGAAAGCCGCTCCTCTTCCCCGGGCTCTCCCCAGGTACTGCTGTAAGGTGGCTCAACTTCAATACCAGTGAGGGAGTGTTTATAGGGTAACCTACCACTATACCACTCTCTCCCTCACAGGTTCATATATAGATATTTGTTATCAGCTTCCAAAGTCCCTGAAGCAGAATGGCGAAATGCTGGCCAGCGTTGGCCTTTGAAGATCAGAGTTAACATGTATTTAAGATAATGTCCATGCATATATCAAAAACACTTAACTGGAAAAAGTTCCTTTTGGGATGTTTTTATGCCTATGATTGCTATGTGTCAATACAGGTTTTCTTTACAGGCTTTTCCTCCTAAAGTTAAAATGTTTTTGATGTGAAGTTTTTCTTGATTATTGTGGGCACTTGTACTTCACATTACCCTTTATCACTAATATTAGTTGCAGCTGTAGAACCGTTTCAAGAAGTATCTCTTTTGGACATTTTAAAAATGGTTACAAGAACTGAGGATTTGTTGAAGGTGTCAGTAGCCAAATTGTATGACTTTTCCCAACAAACTACTGACATGATGGAGGATTTCTAAGTTACGCTGTTATAACTTGAATCACATGTGTAGTAACTTGAACCTCAGTTCTCCATTTCAAAGTCAGCAGGAGTTTCTAGAATCAAAGACAGTTTGAACATAAGAATAGTCATACTTGGTCAAACCAATGGTCCATCTAGCCCAGTATGCTGCTTCCAACAGTGGCCAATCCACTGGCAGAATCCCAAATAGTAGCAAGATTCATGCTACTGATCCCAGGGTAAGCAGTGGCTTTCCCCATTTCTATTTCAATAGCAGACTATGGATTTTTCCTCCAGGAACTTGTCCAAAAATTTTAAACCCAGATATGCTAACCACTGTTACCACATCTTCTGGTAACAAGTTCCAAGCTTAACTATTCGTTGATTAAAAAAAATTCTCCCATTCATTTTAAAAGTATTACCATATAACTTTATTACATAGACAAACAGAATTTTTGGAGAATTAATTTAGGAATAAAATTTTAAGTTTTATGAATTTTCCTTATTTTAGCCTTTTATCTCCAGAAATCTCGTTGAGGAAATATTTTACAGAAGTGCTCTTATTGCCCAATACAGTTGTTCAAGAGGACCAGGAAGAGGATGCTTTCGATATAACGAAAGTTTTAGATTCCTTAGATTTGACTAAATTTCTAGAAGCTTCTCAGGATAACAGTACTTCAAGGGCTATCCTGCTTGTTTCCTTTTCTTTTAAACAGGAAAAGGTATTTTTAAACTGCATTACTGTGTTCTGTGGTCAGAAGATTCAAATATTTCCTGAGGTGGCCAGAGCCATATAATTACCTACAAAATTGATTGTTCAGTTAAAGGACCAGAAACCTGATATGGGAGCTACTATTTTTTTTTTAATTTGTGGTAGACCTTTATCAAAGTCCAGTATGAACACAACAATTAGACCTGGAACAATATCAACAGTGATTAAGGGGCTCATTTTCAAAGCATTTAGGCATACAAAATGCCATGGTAGCCTATGACACTTTGAGGGGCATAATCGAATGAAAACGTCTATCTCCATGGGCGTTTATCTCCAAGAACGGGTCCGTGAAGGGGCGGACCGAACCGTATTTTCGAAAAAAATAGACGTCCATGTTTTATTCGACAATTTGTGAGCTGGGCGATAATGGAAAATGAAAGCGCCCGGCACAAAAACGAATAAATCCAAGGCATTTGTTCGTGGGAGGGGCCAGGATTCATAGTGCACTGGTCCCCCTCACATGCCAGGACACCAACCGGGCACCCTAGGGTGCACTTTTACAAAAAAAAAAAAAAGTTAAAAGAGCTCCCAGGTGCATAGTACCCTTCCCTTGTGTGTTGAGCCCCCCAAATCCCCCCCAAAACCCACTGCCCACAAGTCTACACCATTACTATAGCTCTAAGGGGTGAAGGGGGGCATCTACATGTGGGTACAGTGGGTTTGGGGGGGTTGGACGACTAAGCATTAAGCAGCACAATTGTAACAGGTAGGGGGGGATGGGCCTGGGTCCACCTGCCTGAAGTCCACTGCACCCCCTAACAACTGCTCCAGGGACCTGCATACTGCTGCCAGGGAGGTGGGTATGACATTTGAGGGTGAAAATAAAAAGTTGTGAAACATCATTTTTTGTGGTGGGAGGGGGTTAGTGACCACTGGGGGAGTCAGGGGAGGTCATCCCCGATTCCCTCTGGTGGTAATCTGGTCATTTTAGGGCACTTTTTGGGGCCTTATTCGTGAAAAAACAGGGTCCAGGAAAAGTGCACTAAATTCTAGCTATAAACGCATACTTTTTTTCCATTATCGGCGAAAGGCGCCCATCTTTGTTCGGGTGATAACCATGCCCCAGTCCCGCCTTCACCATGCCTCCGACACGCCCCTGTCAACTTTGTACGCTTCCGCGATGGAGTGCAGTTGAAAACGTCCAAGTTCGGCTTTCGATTATACCGTGTTATTCGTTTTTGTGAGATAAACGTCCATCTCCCGATTTAGGTTGGAACTTGGGCGTTTTTCTCGTTCGATTATAAGCAGGTTTGTATGTCCTGGTGCTTTGAAAATGAGACTGTGAAAGTGCGTGGAAAATTTCAGAATGATAATTATATTTCCTTTGTTCCTATACAATCAGAGATGTTCCTTATTGATAAAGAAGCTGCTTAGTCTGTGTAGGGGTGATTAAAATGTGGATATTAATTTTCCTTATATACAAACAATGAAAGCAGACTGATAAAATATATAAAAATAAATAATAATAAATGTAACAAGTTTATTAAAACAAAACCCAGAGGTGATTAAAACAATACCCGACGTGGCCACGTTTCGCCCTCAGGCTGCGTCAGGGGTACAACTACAAAATGAAACAATAAAAACATAGACATCAAATCATCATATATAAATCATATACATGTATAAGAACACTTTCTCAGAATTTTAATTATGTGATTATAAAAAATAAAAAGCAAAACATAAAATCAACATTTAAATTATATTGAGCAAAAAGCACAACAATTTGCATTATTCATATAACTCAAAATGAAATAAAAACAACATAAAATCAAATCTCAAGTATTTAACCAAAAATAGTTAAAAAACAATTATATATATAAAAATTACTACATATAAATCTCAATAATAAAAAAGAAATCATTAACAGATAAATATGAGTTCATACATAGAACATTAGAAAAGGAAAATTAAAACATATACACGGAGAGGTGAGTCTAATATTTACTCAGTGTAGCATGCATGTGTATCTTAATACAATAAATACCTACCTAAAAAGGGTTTTTTTGGTTTTACCCCATAAAAGTATAAAAAAAACCTCCTGAAATGACAAATAAATATATCAAATATTCCACTATATCCAACTCTCTGTACCACCATCTGTTCAATAAACAATCTAAACAGAGATCAAACACATATACAGATCATATGGAGAAATGGGGGGCTGATCCTTTCTAACCAATACATCAACTTTATTTATAACCCAAACAAATGACAGCAATCTCTGAAATACCTTCGCATTCATAGTTTCTCTGTCACTCCCTTTTTAGCAGACCTATGAAAACTATCAGTTTAATCTTAAATACTTATCTTTGTTCTCAGACATCCCATGGCTACAGCTTTAAATATCTTAGTGGGCCTATCGCTCCTGAATCAATCACACGAACAGACCACATGTCCTCTAATCCTATTTAAAAACCTCTCGGTATTTCAAGGCAGGCGTAGTAGACAGAAGGAAATGCTCAAAGAGAAATACTCACTGTGCACGTTTTGTTATTCTGCATCCAACTGTGTTGTTGAAAAATACCGGTCAGCTCCACGAAGGGCACTTTAACGATGAAGTATTTGAGAAACAGAAGCTTTCTGTTGAGCATACCCTCCGGAGTATTTATTACCTTATATATATACTAGCCGTTAAGCCCGTAAAAACGGGCGACTATTGCAGCCCTCCTTTCTCCCCTGGCCTCACCCTGTCCACCGATCCTCCCCCCCTCCCCCCATGTCCAGCAACCCTCCTCTGTGCCCTGCTCTCACCCCAAGTCCAGCAACCATGGCCCCTCCCCCCATGTCCAGCTACCCTCATCGCCACCGCTCCCTCCCCCCTCCGTGCCGGGCCCCCTGCACTGACCTGACAGCGCCTCTCACCTCCATGTGAAAGCGTTACAGGCAGCAGCAGCAGATCGCTCTGCTGCTGCCTGCAGCGCTTCCACACAGATGTGAGAGGCGCTGTCAGGTTAGTGCAGGGGGCCCGATACGGAGGGGGGCGGGGATGGGAGGGGGGGGGAGGGTGGAGGTTGTTTCATGCGATGTTCCTTTCCAGGCGGCAATGGCGGCGTCCGACAATTTGACTCTGTTCCGTTTCCCTCTCTGTTCCGCCCTCTGACGTCATGACGTCTTGATGCGAGGGCGGGACAGAGAGGGAAGTCTGTACTGCGCATTTGCAAGTGAGTACGGTCACTTGCCGTTTATATATATATATATATATATATATATATATATATATATATATATATATATATATAATTTACTGAAACTTAACAGTTCAAACTTCTGGAAGATCCTAAAAAAACAGAAAGTTTACCAAGCTGTACAAAGTCAGAGAGGGGAAGAGTTGAGGCACAGAAACTGGAGAGTGAGCAGTTTGAGAAGAGGATAAGATCAAGACAGTGGCCGTTCTGGTGAGTGGGGGTAGTGGAGCATAGTTGAAGTTTGAAAGAGGATGTTAAAGCAAGAAACTGCAAAGCATAAGAGTCAGAGGGATCATTAGCACGAATGTTAAAATCCCCAAGAATGAGGGAAGAAGATGAAGGTTCAAGAAAGAAGGAAAGCCAGGCATCAAAGTCAGTGAGAAAGGAAGAAAGGGACTTATCAGGAGGTCGATAAATGACTGCTACTTGGAGAGGCAGAAGAGCAAATAGACGGAGGGAGTGGACTTCAAAAGAAGAAAAACAGTGAGACTGAGGTGGAAGAAGAGGTTGAAATCTCCACTCGCCTCCACCTACCCTCCTCTCCTTAATTGATTTGATTTGCTTACTTTATTTCTTGTCTATTAGATTGTAAGCTCTTTGAGCAGGGACTGTCTTTCTTCTATGTTTGTGCAGCGCTGCGTACGCCTTGTAGCGCTATAGAAATGCTAAATAGTAGTAGTAGTAGTATATATATGGTGGATAATAGAGTATACTGTAATACTACCTATTATTATAGAATTCTTATTTATGTTAGTGGAGGTTTTTTGACTAATGAGGAATATGTATCATAGTCTCTAAGATCAAGTATGCATGAGATCTATGACAGCCTGTAATATATATATATATAGAGAGAGAGAGAGAGAGATTTTTTTTTAGATCATTTATACCCTGCTTTATACCACATGAAGCAGGCTCTAAGCGGCTTACAAGGAACCAAAGAAATAATTACATTGTCAGTAAAGGGAGTAGAGGGAGAAGGGAAATACTGAAACTAATAAATAAGTAGGCAAGGAAAAGAAAACAGAAAGAGGAGAAAGCAAGGAGGGAGTCCAAAATCAGGTCTTGACTCGCCGAGACACATTAGGCAGGTAGACAGGAATGTGGGAGATGGCTAGCGGCAGGAATCAGCGATCCAGGAGGAAACCGGTCCCCTTCAAGCGTGCAGCACTCTCTAAGACCGAAGCAGCCGCAGAGAAGAAGAATAGCAGCCAACCTCATCGAGGGCGACCACCACAGTCCTGCGGCAAGCCAAGATGACTCATAGTAGCAGAGCAGAAGTCGATGCTGGCAAAGCGCACCGAAAGGGAATCCACAGAAGACGCTGGTGAAGAATTGATGCATGAAGGTGCCTGAGAAGTGAGGATCAACAGTCAAACAGATGGCAACCTGATCGGACGCTGAGTGTAGAGCTCTGCTGAAGATTGCTGGGATCTGTCGGAGATCGCGATCTGAGCGACCCACTGCATACGAGGAGGTGGAATACCTCCTCACGAAAGAATTACACACCCAGAGAGCGCTGAGCGAAGGTTGCCGGGGAGGAGAGCCGAGACTGAGACCGAGCACCAAGCGAGAATCGCTGGGAAGAGAGCCGAGACTGAGAGCCTAAGCCGCCGGGAGGTCGCGATCTTAGCGGCCTACCACATAAGAGGAGGAGGAAGACCTCCTCTCGAAGGATTACATTCCCAGGGAGCGTGGAACGAAGATCACCGGGGGAGGAGGCCAGAAACCGAGACCGCGATTGGGACTCGCTGGAATCCACGATCTGAGGCCGCGCACAAGGCCTCTCCCACGAGGTCACCATCCAGCCATCTGACCATCTAGCCGAGCCCAGGTGATCAACCCTTGTACAGGCGCCTACCCATCCAGCTCTTTCCAACCAGGACGTTGATAACAAGAAGCAACTCGAGAAATAGCCGAGGCTGGATCGGGACCCAGCCGACAATCCAACAGAAGGCGCAAAATTGAGCTGCGACAGCCGACCGAGACATGGCCCTAAAACAACGCCCAGGTTCCTTCCTGCCACGCGACCACCAAAAGGAGGGGAGCAGAGAGAGACCAGGAACCGAGCGGAGCGAAACCGAGGTACTGAGCCCTTGAATACGAGCACACAGCGCTCCGCGAAAACCATTGCATGAATAGAGGAGCAAGACCAGAGCGATGGAAGAGAGAGGATAGTCTTCAGCACCAATCTCAGTATCAGGAGGTGAACGCTACGTGGCCCAGAATAGCGCGACACTTCCTAACTCCCCTTTCTGAGACAGTACATGAGAACAGACTTTGAACAAAAAGCTACTCTAATGATGCTGGTTAGTAGAGCTCTGCTCGTCTAGCAACAGTATATATATTATGCCGAAGGTTCTCATTTAAATGCTGAAAATCTCCCCATTAATGCTGAATAATCAAACTGCTTTATTTGTTTAAGAATCGCTATATTATACTGAAAGTTATCATTTAAATGCTCCCTTAAAAGGACTTAAAGACTTACTATTGGAAAATGTGCTAACATGACCTCCTAGCAATGCATTGACCAACCCCTATAATGATTCAAACGCTTTATTTGCTAAGCAATATTGTAGCGTTATTGTAGCATTAGCATAACTACCTAGCAATGCTTTGATTACTCCCTAAAATGATTCAAATGCTTTATTTGCTTAGCAATACTGTAGCAGGCTAATATACTTCTTTTAAAAGCTTTAATGTAATATCAGTTCATCAACGCTGTAGCATGTGGAAGAACTTCCTAAATGGTTAGCTTGGCAGAGTTTAAAAAGGGATTAGACGGTTTCCTAAAGGACAAGTCCATAAACCGCTACTAAATGGACTTTGGAAAAATCCAAAATTCCAGGAATAACATGTATAGAATGTTTGTACGTTTGGGAAGCTTGCTAGGTGCCCTTGGCCTGGATTGGCCGCTGTCATGGACAGGATGCTGGGCTCGATGGACCCTTGGTCTTTTCCCAGTGTGGCATTACTTATGTACTTATCTTTGAAATAAAGCTGAGACTTTTAATCCTGCACAAGCCTGCCCTGCTCTTTTCCCTTGAGTACACCATTCAGAAAGCAGCACAAGCATTAATCTTCAAACCCTTCTCCTTCAATACATCTTTACACCTCTACTCACCTTTATCTTCTTTCATCTTCTCCAGGTCTATACTCTTCTGCAGCACTCTTAGCCATAATTCCCCTTGCTGGTCTGGGTCCACTAGCAGTGGCCAGCAGTGGAGGCAGTGAAGGGCACAGGTCCGAAGCAGAACAGCAGTGTCTCGGGCTGAGGAATTGTAGGGCAAACCACTCTCATTCCAACTGCATTGCTCACTGTTTGTGCTCAGAAGCTCCAGTATATTGAATTTTTCCCGATAAAGGATGGGATCCGGGAACACCGGGACATCTGAACTGACAGGAAGAATCCCAATCTTCTCCAGCTGTCTATGCACATCATTAGGATGCAGAGATCTAGTCTGGCCCTCGCAGAACCTCTTCCACTTTTCCAGGAGTTCTTCTGAACGCTCTTTTGGGAATGCCCCCAGATAAGAAACAGCAGCTGCTAAAAGGAGAGTATCTCCAAGCATTGTGAATTCTCTTGTCTTCCACACCTGGCAAAGAAAAACAGATATCAGCATGGCAAAGCCCACAAAATTCATAAGAACATAAATATTGCCATACTGGGACAGAATGAAGGTCCATCAAGCCCAGCATCCTGTATCCAACAGTGGCCAATCCAGGTTACTTTGTTTGGTTTCTTTGGTTCTTTATTTTATCATGCCACTGAATTTGTGCTTAGTGCAAATTATGGGTCTAATTTTATAACAAGATTCCTATGTAAGAAATCTAAAAAAACGGTCCCAGAAGCAGCCCCCTCCCCTAATTTATATCTGTTCCAAAGCAGGTGCAATGTATGCATCGACTCTGTATGTGTACTCATATAGTTCATAAAAGATGTTGACGTTCTCTCCTGTCCCCCTCAAATCTCCATCTAGGGAATTTGGTTTGCCATGCAATATCCTGTCTGGGTTAAGGTATTTCAAAACGGGGGGGGGGGGGGGGGGGGGGTAAGATTTATAAGAATTTTAAAGAGCTTAGAGACTTTGTGCAATCGCTGTCAAGAGCTGAATCCCTAAATAGATCTGCTACAGACTGAGCGATAACTTAAGATGGGACAGAGTCAGACACAGGTACTTTTATCCTTGGACTGAATGGTTCATTAAGTTTGCAAATTAGCTTGACAGCTCAGGACTGGGCTGGAAAGAATACAGCACTACGTCTTCTGATGTTGGTTGAAAAGAGGTGTACGAAGCCCGGCAAATGGACACTGTGGCTCGTGAGAGTGGGAACATTGCAAGGCAATTTTTGGGGGTGGCACTTGCCATCCCTTGCCACCCTATAGCAATGCCTATGCATCTACAGTCCTGATTGTCCTGATAATATTTTACTTAAAGTGTTATCTTCAGCACAGCTCTTTGTAAAATATCCATGGAAATAAACACATCCCTGTCTGAACATCTGAATTCCGATCTTAATGTCTGATGTACAGTGGGCCTTCATGTGTCTATCTATATGATCTATTTGAATACTGTGTGCAGTTCTGGTCACCGTGCCTCAAAAAAGATATAGTGGAATTAGAAAAGGTACAGAGAAGGGCGAAGAAAATGACAAAGGGGATTAGAAAAGTACATATAAGTACTGCCATACTGGGACAGGCCAAAGGTCCATCAAGCCCAGCATCCTGTTTCCAAAAGTGGCCAATCCAGGTCACAAGTACCTGGCAAGAGCCCAAAACAGTACAATACATTTTATACTGCTTATCCTAAAAAATAAAAAACTGTATGGCTTGACTTCCTCCAATTGTAAGTATAGGCTACTAGAAAATATATACTGAGGAGAAAGTCACTAAGAATACTTGCAGTTAACAACCAGGTGGAGTCTCATATCACTTGGCACGGATATTCATATCACTCCCCTAGCTGAACTGTGTCTGAACACGGCTTCTTAACTGACAGCTAAGAAGCCGTGTTCAGACACAATTCAGCTAAATGGTGTGACTTCCCCCAGAAGAAGCATAGCGAAACAGGCACTGTCGGGGCTTCTACACACGCCAGTCTGAATGATGGAGTATACATGCTCCCTAAGCTAAGTGTCTTTTTGTATATTTACATACTTGCACATGATGGTGTGGGAATATAAGTCATTATTATGATCACGTGATGGACTGAGAGAGAGAGCAGACGTGTCTTGGCTTTCTCCTGGGTTAGCCCCCCCCCCCCTTAAATCCACTAGAAACAACAAAATTCGGGAACGAACGAATCCTGGGCACTACTCAGCAACAAAGTTTATGGACCACTTTGTAGTGCGCGAACAGAGGGTGATGTCGACCAGGACGGCAAAGAAAGAGGCCGAAAAACACCGCGGGCAGGGAGAGAACAAGATGGCGGCGAGCCTGAAGCCAGACGGTGTTCCAGCATTTACCCCAGCACAGCTGTCTCAACTAACAGAAGCAGTACAATCTGCACTGGCACCGCAGTTTTCTAAGCTTTCCGAACAAATAGCGGGAATGGAAACGCGCTTGGATGAAACGACCCGAAGGACCGGGGAATTAGAAGTGCGAGTTTCTGAAATTGAAGATACTGAGTCAGCTAAGGCGTCCGAGATAAAAGACCTGCAACGCGAGCTTGGAGCTCTTACTCAACATATTGACGATCTGGAAAATCGATCTAGGAGGTCGAACCTCCGAATAATTGGAGTACCTGAGTCGGTTCCGGACCGCTCCCTCTCCTTTCAGCTTGAGCGCTGGCTCAAGTCAGAATTCGCACTCTCTGATAGTGTAGGGCCGTTTGGCCTGGAGCGCGTGCACTGATTGGGGAAGCGGAACAATACAGGAACAAGGCCAAGGGCTGTAATTGTAAAGGTACACAATTTTGTGCATAAAGAAGAAATCTTGAGAGGGGCCCGATCGAAGTGGGTCACATTGACCTTTGAAGGCTCACCCATAAAAGTATTCCAAGACTATTCCATAGCAGTGCAAGAGAGGCGGCGGGGCTTTGGGCCTATCTGCCGACGTTTGGTAACTGACAAACAACGATTTATGCTGCTATACCCAGCGCTACTAAAGGTGCAAATTGACGGCATGTGGAGAACTTTTGCAACGCCACAAGAAGCACAACAAGGACTAAAATATGATAACTCCATGGACTCAGAACAAGGCTGAGGATTCAGAGCACGTGGCATTTGAAACAGGCGCTTCTGCTGAAAGGGAGCGCATCTAAAATGCAGGACATTGAGTTAAGTTCACTAAAATTCTGGTTTATATATGTTGTTCATGTAGGTTTGATTTCAACTAATAATATATGCAGATAAGTTATATACACGTAGAGGTTTCGTTCCCTAAGATTTGGTTCAAGGTGGGGGGGGGGGGGCAGCTCACCATCATTAGATCTACACTCCCCCAACCGTTGTCCGGGAAGGAGAGTGAGGGGTTAATGGAAGGGAAGTATGGAGGGTTGGGCGGGCAGGGAATGGAAGGGAGGGAAGGAAGGAGGGGGGAGAAGGGGGGAAGTAGGGAAGGGAGAAAGAGGATAAAATGAAAGGCACACATGGCCAAGTTTAAGGAATGTGGACCCATTGTGGAAGATAGATATAGATCATACAAAAATAAAAAAGGGATTGTAGGACTATTGAGACAGCAAGAATGCACGGAATCTGGCGATGGGAAGGGGAGAGTGGCCACGGTGAGCTGGGCACCAGGGGCTAAATTAAAAAGAAAGAACCTAACAATTAGACACTTGATCCCAAAACATCCCTAAGGCTGCGTCAACTAGGTTCCTGACGTGGAACGTGGGAGGCATCACGTCCCCAATAAAAAGGACTAAGATCCTGGCAGCTTTAAAGCGGCATAAAGCACACGTAGCCTGCCTGCAAGAAACGCGATTAACCCCAGAGGAACACCAAAAACTAAAGCGAGGCTGGGTGGGAGAAGTGCATGCTACATCAGCTGAGGGAAGAAAACGAGGAGTAGCGATTTTAATTCGCAAAGGCCTAGTGGCTAAATCCCAATTAATAACCAGTGACCCACAAGGGGGATTCATAATTATCCGATTATGGTTACATCACAAAGAATATTTGGTAGTGGCGGTATATGGACCGAACTTGTATAATAAGGCCTTCTATGATCAGATAATACAAACATGCATACTTTATAGATCCCTCCCATTGTTAGTTTTGGGTGACTTTAACCTAGTAGCGGACCCAACGCTAGATTGCTCAACGCCTAGACGTGCAGCGCGGGGGGGAACTGGCGCCAGAGCTCTGCATCATTTCATGCAAGAGCTCCATATTGTAGATACATGGCGGACGTTACACCCAGAAGAGCAGGAATATACACATTTGTCAAGAGCGCATGGCACTTTTTCTAGAATAGATTACATCCTAATAGACAAGAAAATATTCTCCCAGGTGGAGGAAGTGGAAATCGGACCAGAAGAGGTAACAGATCACGCGATGGTGTGGGTAGACCTGAAAGTAACAGAGAAAGGTCACGGTGCTGTGGGGTGGCGGTTCCCGTCCTATCTAACCTCGAACAGAGACTTCCAAAGTTATGTACAAGGGAAGTGGGCAGAGTTTGCAGAACTTAATTCAGAGTATAAGGACCGCCCTGCTATTTTCTGGCCAGCAGCAAAAGCAGTTATACGAGGCAACATTATTGCATACACAGCAAGACGAGAACGCAGACTAACGGGGGCCATAGTCAATCTGGAGAAAAAGCTCCAAAAAGCGAAGCGTAGATTTATCCAAACTCCTAGCACCCAACATAAAGAACAAATGCAAACTGCCCAAATAGCATTAAATACCATGCTTCAGGAGAGAGCTACCAAGACATTAATATTTAGGAAATACAAACTCCAGAGGTTTGGAAACAGAACAGGGACACTACTGGCGAGCTTGGTCAAGCACAAGGGAGGTCCCCGTGTAATAACAGCGGTAAGGAACAGAAAGGGAGAGATACAACATAAAAGAGAGAACATAGCACAGGTTTTCCAAGAGTTCTTTAGCTCAATGTATAAGCAGGGACTCCCATCAGATACAGAAGCCATTCATAACTACCTCCGAAAAGCAGGTATGGAACAACTGATGAGTGAGGAGGCAAGGGCCTTAGAAATCCCTATGTCAGGGAAAGAGCTGCAAGAAATTATTAAATCTTTGCCCCTACACTCAGCTCCTGGCCCTGATGGCTATACAAGTGAGTTTTATAAAATCCTGGGACCCATGGTAACAGGAGCCCCTCAGGATTATTTTGAAGAGGTGATGCGTCAGCAAGAGTTCCCAACACATGCGAACGAGGCACTCATAACCCTACTTTTAAAACCATGGAGGCCAGATACACAAGCGGACTCCTACAGGCCAATCTCCTTAATAAACGTTGATGTTAAAATCTTGGCCAAATTGCTCTCTAATAGACTCCATACATGTCTTCCCCGCTTAATAAACTCAGCCCAGGTAGGGTTTGTTCGCAACCGACAATCAGTAGTTAATGTGAGGCGACTACTACTAGCAATGGGACACTGCCAACATTCAAAGACTCAGTCAGTGCTAGTTAGCTTAGATGCCGAGAAGGCTTTTGACTCTGTAGACTGGGATTACTTGTTTGAGGTACTTTATTTCCTTGGGATTCGGGGATGGGTACAACGGGCGATTCAGGCCTTATATACTCACCCAACAGCTGCAGTGCTAGTGAATGGAGCTCGCACACCACAATTCCCCATAGCACGAGGAACCAGGCAGGGATGCCCCCTCTCCCCCGCACTGTTCCTATTGGCGATCGAACCTCTGTTGAGGACCCTAGTTAGGGAACCAGATATTCCCGGGGTGGAGGTGGGAGGGGACAATGTTAAGGTGATGGCCTTTGCAGATGATCTTTTGATTGTGACAACACGACCCGAAACGTCAGTCTCCAAGTTAATACAATGCATAGCTACCTTTGGAGGCCTCTCAGGTTTCAAGGTAAATTTACAGAAATCTAATATTATGCAGGTGTTCCCTCAGGGGGTGGAGTCATGGGTGGCCAATGACCTACAGTTGAAACCGCGGACTATAATCAAATATCTAGGGGTACATATACCACAAGATCTGTCTAAATTATATGACTCTAATGTCCCCAGGTTATTGTCAGAAACGATAACAAAGCTGGCACGATGGCAAGGGCTACCCATTTCACTGTTAGGACGCATAGCTTTATACAACATGATGGTAATACCATGTTGGTTATATGTATTTCAAATGTTACCAATATACTTGAAAGGTATAGATGAAAAAAAGTTGACTATTGCCCTGACAAAATTTCTGTGGAGAGGGAAGAAACCCAGGTTATCTTTGGACATGGTAAGCTCCCCAAGAGAGTATGGAGGATTAGGACTGTTGAACATCAGATCATTAACCATAGCATGTGCTATGAGACATTTAAATGACTGGTTTAGAAGCTCTACAGATTTTTCAGCAACAAAAATTGAACTGGAGTTGTGCAACCCATACCATTTCAGCAGTTTACTCCATGGATTACAATGCAAAATATCACCAACACTGGAGATATCTCACATCTTGCCTACTGCCCAAAAGACCTGGAGGTGGCTATGTAAATTGCATCATTGTTCTTACAAAGTGACTCCACTTTTGCCAATAGGAGGAAACCCGGAATTCCCACCAGGTACCCTATACTCTATATTCACTAGATGGACAAAACAAGGAGTCACGTATTTACAACCCATACTTACGGAAAATGGGAGACTACAATCTTATGGGCAGTTACAAGGCCTAAAACTTCTAGGACCTAAGGACCAGTTTCACTATTGGCAACTAAAACACTATGTGACCAATTTGCCCTGGGAAGCACTTGCAGAGGACATTCAAGAGGAACTTCCCACAGCTTTGTCCTTAAACTCGCAGCAGAAAGTACCATTATCATACCATCACAGGCATATAAAAGACACCAAGTCGGAACTGGACTATGCTAAGTATGCTAGAGACTGGAGTAAGGAACTATCGGTGCAGGTAACTCCTAGCATGTTTAAGGAACATGTATTGACATTAAAACAAACAACTAATTGGGCCGCGTACTGGGAGACTCAATACAGGTTTGCCCTCCGACTTTATATTCCACCGCGAAGGGCTTTCCACATGGGTTTATCTCCGGATGGGGCTTGCCCCAAATGTGGAGAGGTTGGAGCAACTCTGGGGCATATGTTCTGGAGCTGTCCCCGAGTTGTGCAGTTCTGGACTAGCCTAGTTAGGCAAATAACGAAACTATGGAAGACAAGATGGACATATTCGCCCTTACTATTATTTGGAAAACCACAGCTCAGCAGGCCGAGACCTAAAGGTTATTCTGAATTTGTGAAAAGAGCCATCATGATAGCAAAGAAATCTATCTTATCAGATTGGTTGGAGGTAAAAGGGCCATCGATTCAGATATGGAGAACTCAAATGATACTTTTGATGAGGTTGGAGAGACTAGCATGTAAGGAAAGGCCTCGCACAGAGCTTGATTTATTCATAGTCAGATGGAGCCCATTCCTTGACACAATGCCCTCGGAGGCAAGAAGCCTATTACTGAATATGTAATTATGTGTCATTGTTGTACACCATGAATATTAATAACTGAGGGAGTAAGAGATGGGTTAGAGGGACGGGAGGGGAGAATAGGGAAGGGGAGGGAAGGGGTAAGATAGAGTAGGGAAGGATATATATATAAAATGATGGTAGGTGTTGGCTTAGTGGAAGACTGTTTGAATGTATTGTTTCATACCATCAATAAAAACGATTTAAACATAAGTCATTATTATTGCAATTACAACATTAGGGTGGAGGTGGTTTTAGTCGATGATTAAACCTATGCACGTTGATAGAGTCACCAGGGGAGTGATATGAATATCCGTGCCAAGTGATATGAGACTCCACCTGGTTGTTAACTGCAAGTATTCTTAGTGACTTTCTCCTCAGTATATATTTTCTATTAGCCTATCCTAGAAATAAGCAGTGGATTTTCCCCAAGTCAATTTTAATAATGGTCTATGGACTTTTCCTTTAAGAAGCTATCCAAACCTTTTTTAAACCCCACTAAGCTAATTGCTTTTACTATATTCTCTGGCAACGAATTCCAGAGTTTAATTACACGTGTGAAGAAATATTTTCTCCAATTCATTTTAAATTTACTACTTTGTAGCTTCATTGCGTGCCCCCTAGTCCTAGTATTTTTGGAAAGAATAAACAATCAATTCACGTCTACACGTTCCAATCCACTCATTATTTTATAGACATCTATCATACCATCCTTTAGCTGTCTTTTCTCCAAGCTGAAAGCCCTAGCCGCTTTAGCCTTTCGTCATAGGGAAGTCGTCCCATCCCCTTTATCATTTTCATCACCCTTCTGTACCTTTTGTAAATAATGAGCACAATTGGGCACTCTGAAACAGAGCGAAAGGGCACTTTGAAACAGGGCAAAAAGGCTGAGAAGTATGTGGACCAGAGACCCCTGATCTTCCTATGTGCAAGCTGGCGTGGGAAAGGTGAAATTATGGATAGACAAGAGAATGTGATTCAGCAACTTAAGGGAAAATAGATGATGAGAACAGAGAACAGAATGATCTCTGAGGAAGATAAGTGCTGAAGTAATGTGAAGCATTGCTTAACACAAAAGGTATAAAAACAGCAGTACTAGAGCAGTACGTTGGAAGAGACAGTCACAGATTACATTTCTATGTAACAGTGCTGCTTTCCCATATGAGAAAATACCAATTTGTATCTGTATCTTGGTAAGTAATAAAAAGAATTGCTTTTCTCATACGCATGGCCTTCCTAGTCTTTTATCTCTCTAAATTGCGGGAGGCTGGTGAGTACTAATTTGGGGAGGTGGTAAAAAGACTAGTAATATAAAACACTTTTCTAATTCTACTATATCTTTTTTAAGATGCAGTGACCAGAATTGAACACAATATTCGAAGTGCGGTCGCACCATGGAGTGATACAAAGGCATTATAACATTATCATTTTTCTTTTAGATTCCTTTCCTAATAATGCCTAACATTCTATTTGTTTTTTTAGCCGCCGCCGAATACTGACCAGAGGGTTTCAAGGTGTTATCAACCATGACGCCTACATCCCTTTCCTTGTCGGTGAATCCTAATGTGGAACCTTGCATTACGTAACTATAATTCAGCTTCCTCTTTCTCACATGCATCACTTTGCACTTGCTCACATTAAATGTCATCTGCCATTTAAATGCCAAGTCTCATAAGGTCCTCTTGTAATTTTTCACAATCTTCTTGCAATTTGGCAACTTTGAATAACTTTGTATGGTCAATCCCAGCTCAGACCCTTGGGGAACCCCACTATCTACCCTTCTCCATTGAGAATACTGACCAGTTAACCCTACTCTCTGTTTTCTATCCTTTAACCAGTTTTTAATCCACAATAGGACACTACCTCCTATGCCATGACTCCAATTTCCTCTGGAGTCTTTCATGAGGTACTTTGTCAAATGCCTTTTGAAAATCTAGATACACAATATCGACTGGCTCACCTTTATCAACATGTTTGTTCATCCCTTCAAAGAAATGTAATTGACTGGTGATGCAAGTTTTTCTTCACTAAATCCATGTTGGCTTTCTCTCATTAATCCATGCTTTTGAATATGTTCTGTAATTTTGTTCTTTATTATAGTCTCTACCATTTTGCCCAGCATCGACGTCAGGTTCACCGGTCTATAATTTCCCAGATCTCCTCTGGAACCATCTTCAAAAATCGACGTTAAACTGGCCATCCACCAATGTGCCAGTATTTATTTATTTATTTATTTATTTATTTATTTATTTATAGCATTTGTATCCCACATTATCCCACCTTTTTGCAGGCTCAATGTGGCTTACAATTCATTTTAAGGATAAATTACATATTACTAAAAATAGTTCCACAAGTTCATTTTTCAATTCTATCAGTACTCTGGGATGAATACCCATCCAGTCCAGGAGATTTGCTACTCTTCAATTTGTAAAATTGTACCATTACATCCTCCAGGTTTGTTAAGATTTCATTCAGTTTCTCTGACTTGTCAGCTTTGAATACCATTTCTGGCACCGGTATCTCTCCCAAATCTTCCTTGGTGAAGACCGAAGCAAAGAATTTGTTTAATCTCTCCACTATGGCTTTGTCTTCCCTGAGTGCCCCTTTTACCCCTCGGTCATCTAGCAGTCCAACTGATAGTTGCCAGCTTCTTGCTTTTAATATACCTAAAAAAAATCTGTACTATGTTTTTGCCTCCAACGCAATCTTTTTTTAAAAGTCTCTCTTTGCCTTCATTATCAGCGCTTTGCATTTGACTTCCCTATAATGAAAGGCTAAAGCAGCTAGGACTCTTCAACTTGAAAAGATGGCAGAGGGGGGATATGAAAGAGGTCTACAAAATACTGGCATTAGTAGACCTGAATCGCTTGTTTACTCTTTCCAAAAATACTAGGACTAGGGGGCACAGAATGAAGCTAGTAATTAGTAAATTTAAAATAAACCAGAGAAAATATTTCTTCACTCAATGTTTAATTAAACTCTGGGAATTCGTTGCCAGAGATTGTGGTAAAAGCAGTTAGCAGGGTTTTAAAAAGGTGTAGATAATTTCCTAAAAGAAAAGTACATAAGCCATTATTAAGATGGACTTGGGAAAATCAAGTGCTTATTTCTAGGATTCAAAACATAAAATTTGCTTTACTGTTTTGGGATCTTGCCAGGTACTTGTGATCTGGATTGGCCACTGTTGGAAACAGATTACTGGGCTTGATGGACCTTTGGTCTATCCCAGTATGGCAACACTTATGTTCTTATTTTACAGTTTAAATACAAGATGACATTGTCCCAGGATGACAGTACCATCAGGACAGGCTCAACCACTGAATTGGGGGGTGAGTGGTGGCAAGACAACACCAGCACAAATTGAAAGCTGCCACCAGCTAAGCAGAAGGCCTTTCAATGCACTCTCAAAGGCTGCCATGTCATGCCCCCTCCAACAGAAAGTTTCTGTCAGAGGGAGTAGGATAATATAAGTTTTGTGTGCACACAGGTACTCCAAGGTCAGTGTTTTCATCTGTGAAGATTTGCCATCCTATTTATCCTCAGACCAAATTTACAACAAAGAAAATGAAATATATATTTGTATCAGTAAAAGATAGCTCAGCAGGGATAGGGATATGGCAACAGTAGTGGTGGTGGGGGGATTGCCTAGTGCTTGTACTGTACCCCACCAAAATTAAAAGTACCATCAATAGAAATCAAACAAAATAAAACATGGAAAAGAAAATAAGATGATACCTTTTTTATTGGACATAACTTAATACATTTCTTGATTAACTTTCGAAGGTTGCCCTTCTTCCTCAGATCGGAAATAAGCAGATGTGGTAGCAGATAGTATATATGAGAGAAACATCAAAGCATCACTTTGACAGTCTGACAGGGTGGGAGGGTGGGGGTATGCATGGGGACATCAAAGCATTTCATTGATATTCTAACAGGATGGTGTCGGAAGGTGAGAGGAGGGTGATAAACAGAGAAATAAACAGAGAAATACAACTTTATGGTTTATAATGGGCTAGAAAACCCAGATCCTTATTAAGTCCTGTCTGTTGGGTGTCAAAATATTCAATCATTCTTATTTCAAAGGTCTTACGTTCCTGTATTGTTTTAAAGTTACCTTTCAGGATCCTTACTACAGTAAGTAAGGATCCAGTACTACAGTAAGGATCCTGAAAGGTAACTTTAAAACAATACAAGAACGTAAAACCTTTGAAGTTAGAATGATTGAATATTTTGACACCAACAGTCAGGACTTAATAAGGATCTGGGTTTTCTAGCCCACTATAAACCATAAAGTTTTATTTCTCTGTTTATTTCTCTGTTTATCACCCTCCTCTCACCTTCCGACACCATCCTGTTAGAATATCAATGAAATGCTTTGATGTCCCCATGCATACCCCCACCCTCCCACTCTGTCAGACTGTCAAAGTGATGCTTTGATGTTTCTCTTATATATACTATCTGCCAACACAGTTGCTTATTTCCGATCTGACGAAGAAGGGCAACTTTCGAAAGCTAATCAAGAAATGTATTAAGTTATGTCCAATAAAAAAGGTATCATCTTATTTTCTTTTCCAGTGTTTTATTTTGTTTGATTTCTATTGATAACCTTTAAGAGTGGACTAACACAGCTACCACACCTCTCTTCTTAAGATGGAAAGTACCATCAGAATTTCTCCCTGGCTTCCCCAAATTCCTAATGTGGCCATTCCCATTCATTCAACTCTAAGTCCAAATACATTACCCCTAAGGACTCTGTCCAGGCAGAAGCACGAGGTGTCAGCATTTCCTCTAGACGCCGTGCTTCATTCTGCTTCCTTAGAGTATCTCTGTGCTCCTCTTCCAGCCTTCTTTCCTGCTGTTTGGTTTTCTGAAAATATTGTGTCCATTCTTGCAGGATCACTTTCTGTTCCTCAGCTTTAAGACGTTTCTCTCCCAGCTGGCTTTGAGCCGCTTGCATCTTCATCTCATACTCCTGCTGCTGCTGCAGCTCTTTCTTCATCTTGCGTAACCTGCTGCAGTACTTGTGCACAGCATGGATCCACCTGCAAAGAGAGGCTGCTGCGCTGCTGGCACTCTGGATTATAGCAGGGCTAAAATCAATCCTTCTGGTGACCTCACTCAGAGCTTCATATAACTCATCTGTAATCTGACTCTTGTTGTAAAATACCAGATCCTAAACATAAAAAAAGAGAAAAAAATAGTTTAGTGGTTAGAGTAGCCAGAGCAGGGCCGTGCCTAGGGTCTCTGGTGCCCCCCTGCAGACTATCAGTTGGCGCCCCCCCCCCCCCCCCCCCCGTGTGGCACAAGATGCAAAGGAAATAGGAGCTGAAAGATGGAGTGCATCTTTGATATCTAACTGGGCACATATATCATTCTCTATAGCAATCATGGCAAGGCTTACAAGCCTTTCTTGCGAAATACTTGATCGCAAATAATTTTTTATGATTTTTAACTGTGAAAATGATCGCTCACCACTTGCTACACTGACAGGAATTGACGAGCGCGAAGGGAAGGCTGGAGGCACTTTCAAACAAACATTTTCAGTTTTGTTTCTTGATGGTTTGGTGTGGAGGAGTGAGACGTTGGCAGCGCTTTCACTGATGCTGCTCAGCTGCTGCAACGTCGGAGGTAAAGGATTTAAAGCCCCCAAGGCAGCGCGGAGCTGAGGTAAGTGGTGAGGGTAAGCACCGCGGTGGCACCCTCCAGAGGTCGGCGCCCCCCTGCGGTGCTTACCCCGCTTACTGTGTTGGCACGGCCCTGAGCCAGAGTTCAAATTATGCTTAACTCATCCATTCACAACCATTATTCTACTGCTTTTTCACCCTGTCTCTCATCCACCCAGCTCCCCCTGTTGCTCACCTTACCCACCCCACCCTTTTCCTGTGAAACTGTGATTGAAATGCTTTGGTGTTTTACTTACAAATACTGTTATTTATCAACATTTGCTTATTTCTGATCGGAAGAAGAAGGGTTACCTTTGAAAGCTAATCAAAAAATATATTTAGTTAGACCTCAATCATATCTCCCACTCAGTCGTCTCTTTTCCAAGCTGAAGAGCCCTAACCTCGTTATCCTTTCCTCATATGAGAGGAGTTCCATTCCCTTTATCATTTTGGTCGCACTTCTTTGAACTTTTTCTAATTCCACTATATCTTTTTTGAGATAGGGTGACCAGAACCAGTGCTTTTTTTGTGCCGGTACGCAACGGTACGGCGTACCGGCACCTTTTTATGCCCCCCCCCCCCCGCGACACTCCGGGCGAGTCCTGCACTTACTTTTTTTTTTTTAAGACTCAGAACGCGCGAACGATGCAGCCGGCAGCGATTGAAAGAGGCTGTCTGGGCTGGCGTCTGCGTCGGAGCTTCCCTCACCCTCTGCGAGTCCCGCGAAACAGGAAGTTGTAACAACGAAGGCGGGACTCGCAGAGGGTGAGGGAAGCTCCGACGCAGACGCCAGCCCAGACAGCCTCTTTCAATCGCTGCCGGCTGCATCGTTCGCACGTTCTGAGTCTTTAAAAAAAAAACTAAGTGCAGGACTCGCCCGGAGTGTCGCGGGGGGGGGGGGGAAGGATTGGGGAGAGAAAGAGGGAAACCAACAGAGGGAAGGATTGAGGAGAGAGAGAAAGAGGGAAACCAACAGAGGGAAGGATTGGGGAGAGAGGGAAAGAGGGAAACCAACAGAGGGAAGGATTGGGGAGAGAGGGAAAGAGGGAAACCAACAGAGGGAAGGATTGGGGAGAGAGGGAAAGAGGGAAACCAACAGAGGGAAGGATTGTGGAAAGAGGGAAACCAACAGAGGGAAGGATTGGGGAGAGAGAGAAAGAGGGAAACCAACAGAGGAAGGATTGGGGAGAGAGGGAAAGAGGGAAACCAACAGAGGGAAGGATTGGGGAGAGAGGGAAAGAGGGAAACCAACAGAGGGAAGGATTGGGGAGAGAGGGAAACCAACAGAGGGAAGGATTGGGGAAAGAGGGAAACCAACAGAGGGAAGGATTGGGGAGAGAAGGAAAGAGGGAAACCAACAGAGGGAAGGATTGGGGAGAGAGGGAAAGAGGGAAACCAACAGAGGGAAGGATTGGGGAGAGAGGGAAAGAGGGAAACCAACAGAGGGAAAGATTGGGGAGAGAGGGAAAGAGGGAAACCAACAGAGGGAAGGATTGGGGAGAGAGGGAAACCAACAGAGGGAAGGATTGGGGAGAGAGGGAAAGAGGGAAACCAACAGAGGGAAGGATTGGGGAGAGAGGGAAACCAACAGAGGGAAGGATTGGGGAGAGAGGGAAACCAACAGAGGGAAGGATTGGGAAGAGAGGAAAACCAACAGAGGGAAGGATTGGGGAGAGAGGGAAACCAACAGAGGAAAGGATTGGGGAGAGAGGGAAAGAGGGAAACCAACAGAGGGAAGGATTGGGGAGAGAGGGAAACCAACAGAGGGAAGGATTGGGGAGAGAGAGAAAGAGGAAAACCAACAGAGGGAAGGATTGGGAAGAGAGGGAAACCAACAGAGGGAAGGATTGAGGAGAGAGGGAAAGAGGGAAACCAACAGAGGGAAGGATTGGGGAAAGAGGGAAACCAACAGAGGGAAGGATTGGGGAGAGAGAAGAGGGAAACCAACAGAGGGAAGGATTGGGGAGAGAGAAGAGGGAAACCAACAGAGGGAAGGATTGGGGAAAGAGGGAAACCAACAGAGGGAAGGATTGGGGAGAGAGAGGGAAACCAACAGAGGGAAGGATTGGGGAAAGAGGGAAACCAACAGAGGGAAGGATTGGGGAGAGAGAGGGAAACCAACAGAGGGAAGGATGGGGAGAGAGAGGGAAACCAACAGAGGGAAGGATGGGGAGAGAGAGGGAAAAACAGATGGAAGGATTGGGGAGAGTGGGGAAAAACAGATGGAAGGATTGGGGAGAGAGGGGAAAACAGATGGAAGGATGGGGAGAGAGAGGGAAAACAGATGGAAGGATGGGGGGAGAGAGAGGGGGAAAAACAGATGGAAGGATGGGGAGAGAGAGGGGGAAAAACAGATGGAAGGATGGGGAGAGGGAGAGGGAAAACGGAAGGATGGGGAGAGAAAGAGGGAAGACGCTGGATGGAAGAATGCAGAAAGAAATAGGGGAGACACTGGAAGGATGGGGAGAGAAAGCAGAGCTGCTGGATGGAAAAGGGGAATAGAGAAAGACTGGAGAATAAGAGGATGGGGCATGGGGAGAACAAGGGTGAGGAAAAGATGAAAAGCCACAGGTAGATGAAGGAAATTAAAGAATGGATAGTAAGAATGAATTAAATCTGGACAGAGAGAGAGCCTGAAAAATATTGAAGAAAGCAAAGAAAAAGGAGACAAAAATGACAAATGGCACAGAAGAGTTAAGCGAAAACAAAGGAAAGCAGAATCACAGACTGGGACCAATATGGAAAGAAAAACAGTCACCAGACAACAAAGGTAGAAAAAAATCATTTTATTTTCATTTTAGTGTTTGTAATATGTCCAATTTGAGAATTTACATTGGCTGTCTTATTTTGCACTGGGTATACTGGAGCTGTAAGAGCTTACAGAGATTATTTATCATGAAAAAAAATCACGTTATTTTTTTCTCCTATAGTACTATAATATTTTCAATGATGTCTGTTTATATGCGCCATGGCTGGTATAGGGTGTGTGGTTAATGGGGGTGTGGCTATCATAGGGGTGGAGCCATATGTGGTGACCCCACCCATAATGAGTAACGGCACCTTTTTTTCTACAAAAAAAGCACTGACCAGAACTGAACGCAATACTCAAGGTGAGGTCACACCAAGGAGCGATACAGAGGCATTATAGTATTCTTGGTCTTATTTACCATCCCTTTCCTAATAATTCCTACCATCCTGCTTGCTTGTTTGGCTGCTGCTGCACACTGAGTGGAAGAATTCAACGCATTATCTACTGACCCCCAAGGTGGACCCTAGCATCAAGTAACTATGATTTGGATTTTTCTTCCCAATATGCATCACTTTGCATTTGTTGAAATATACCATGACTCCCTCTGTATAAATGGTGCCCTTCAGATTTCTAGCAGTAGATGTGGTAGTACTGATACTGGGTCAGGATGTCAAATAAGGAAACATTTCCATTTTTGGCATTCTGATCCTTGGTTCCAGGAAGACCATGATAAAACACATTCAAGAATTTATTTTACACAGACAAAATAGCACAGGGAAGACACAAATGTTTTTAGTGCAAAGGAGTTGGGACAAGAAATAACTAAGATGTGTACAAATACTTATTCTTAACAGGAATGTAATAACAAAATTAGAACAAAGTACACATTCTGAACAATGCAATAGTTGTACAAGGACTAACATATTTCATTGATTACCTTCATCAACGGGCTTTCAACTGAAGATGCAGTTGCAACATGGAGCTATATAGTCTGCCCATCCCCGCCATCTACTATCTCTTCCTCTCCCTTAGACATCCTATGTATTTGACCCAAACTTGCTGGAACTGAGACACAACCTTCATCTCCAGCGTCTCCACCTGAAGGCCGTTCCATAAATTCACCAGCTTTTCCGCAAAAACGTATTTTCTCAGGCTACTCCTATTCTTGTCTTTTCACCTTCAATAAATAAATGTTATGTTCATCCTATGCCCCTCTTTCCAGAGCTTCCTTTCAATTGAAAGAGACTCATCTCCTATGCATTTATGCCATGGAGGTATTCAAACATCTCTATCATATCTCCCCTCTCCCACCTTTCTTCCAAAGTATACATATCGAGATCTTTAAGTCTGTCCCCATATGCTTTATGATGAAGACCACTGACCATTTTAGTAGCTGCTCTCTGGACCAACTCCATCCTGTTTAAAGATGTGGCCTCTAGAATTGCACACAGTACTCTAAATGAGGTCTCACCAGAGAATTATACAAGGGCATCATCACTTCCTTTTCCCTGCTGGCCATTCCTCTCCCTGTGCACTCAAGCATCCTTCTAGCTTTCATTGTCGCATTTTCTACCTGTTTGGTCCCCTTTAAGATCACCACATATGATCACACTCCTCCCCCTAAACTGTAATGCTCCCTTGGGCAGTGGCGTAGGAAGGGGGGGGGCGGTGGGACAGTCCGCCCCGGGTGCACGCGCTGGGGGGGTGTCGGCTCGCTGGTTCCCTGCTCTTTCTGCCCCGGAACAGGTTACTTCCTGTCCCCCCGCTGAAAGGTAGGGTGCGTTTCGGGGGGGGGGGGTGTGCTCCAGAGGGGGGGCACCGTGCCCTGCACCCGGGGGGGGGGGGTGCGCAGCAGCGACCCGGCGACCCACCCCGGGTGTCAGGCACCCTCGCTATGGCTCTGCCCTTGGGTTTTTGTATTCCAAATGCATGACCCTGCATTTTTTTAGCATTAAATCTACCAAATTCTAGCCATTCTTCAAGTTTCACTAGGCCACTCCTCATGTTATCTATACCAGGGGTGCCTACCCTATTGCAGATTTTGGAAACACCCGCAAAAAGGCAAACCTTATCAGACAGCCCTTTGCAATTGTTACACTCTGTTACACTCCTCCAGAGGTGCAGCCTGCTTGCACAGGGTATGGGCATTCGAGGATGTGGCAGCCATCTTGGATGTGGGATAGGGTGGCCATCTTGGAGATGGGCGTCTCAGGTTGTGGCAGCCATCTTGAAGTTGGGCAGCTGCAGGAAGGAAGCTCATATTTGGGCGTAGAGCATCTCCTCTGATGGGGGCAGCCATCTTGGATCAGCTGCACATGTTTGAGCCTTCCTACACTATTTAAAGCCCTGCTACCAGTCCTTCTATGTTTCAGCTTCTAGTGCTTAGAGGTTGTGGTCTACGTCTGTGTTCTACAGCCGGCTATCTTTGTTCCTGTGTACCGGACCCTGGATTGTTGCCTGATTACGCGCTGTGTTGCTGCCTGCCTAGACCTCGGACTGTTTCTCTGACTATTCGCTGCACTGCTGCTTCCTTTGCTCCTGGACTGTGTCTGCTCTCCCTGCCTGTCGGGTCAGTGGCCATGCAACCCCGCCGGTTCCAGAAGTCCTGGTGGCCGCCTGCACCTGGGGGCTCAACTCCTGGGGAATGGCGGTCGCTTTCCAGGTGAAGCTAGGGGTTGTCTGGCTGCCTGACTGAGTGCGGTGTCACTCCATCTTCGTCGTGCTCAGTTGGGGTACAAGGGCTCACATTCCCAGACATAACAGCAATATCACTTAAAAAAATGTTTAAAAAACCAGCCCAAGAACCGAACCTTGTGGCACACCACTGGTAACATCTCTTTCTTCAGGGTGAGCTCCATTAACCGCTACCCTCTGTCATCTTCCACTCAACCAGTTCCTAACCCAGTCAGTCAATTTAGGGCCCATACTGAGAGCACTCAGTTTATTTCTTAGTCGTCTGTGCGGAATCGTGTCAAACGCTTTGCTAAAATCTAATTACACCACATCTAGAGCTCTCCCTTGATTCAACTCTCTGGTCACCCAGTCAAAGAAATTAATCTGATTTGTCTGACAAGACTTGCCTCTAGTGAAATTGTGCTGCTGCGGGTGATGCAATCCATTGGATTCTAGAAATCTCACTAGTCTCTGTTTTAGAAGCATTTCCATTCATTTACTTACTACAGAGGTCAGACTGTAGTTCCCAACTTTCTCCTTACTTCTGTTTTTATGGAGCAGGACCACAACTGCCCTTCTCTAGTCCTCCAGAACCACTCCCAACTCTAGAGAAACATTGAAAAGGTCAGCTAATACAGCCGCCAGAACTTCCATAAGTTCCTTCAGTACCCTTGGATGTATGCCATTCGGCCCCAGCACTTTGTCCACCTTTAGTTTAGCCAGCTCCTCACAAACACAGTCCGCTGAAAATCATACAGGGTTTACCACACTTCCATTCCTATTTGTACTTGTCTTCTGTGGTCCTGCTCATGGCCCTTCATCTGTGAACAGAGATATCTGTTAAGCAATTCCGCCTTATCTTTATCAGCTTCTACATATTCTTCTCCTTGACCTTTGACTATCACAATGACATTGTTACACTTTGTCTTGTTCCCCCCTCCCCCATTTTACCGCATCGACTATTTTTTCCTCCATTTCCATTTTGCTTTCCTGACTATTCTACCAGCTTCTGTTTGCTTTTCCAGATATTGCTGCACTTTCTTCTTCTTTCTGCGATCTCTTGTGAAGCAGGAGCTGGGAACCACACAGTAGTACTTCAATTTGATATGTTTGATCTATAAAACAAAGATACTTACCTATAGCAGGTATTCTCCAAGGACAGCAGGCTTCTTATTCTCACAGATGGGTTGACGCCATTCCCACGTCGCCTAGCCTGGAAATGTTGCCATTATAAAAAATAGAGATTCCAGGAGTGCGAGCTGCGATCCAGCGCGCATACGCCATTGCCTTCCCGCCCGTCGCATGAATGTGCAGCTTCAGTTTAATACCAAAGCTAAAAAACTAAATGAAAATATCAAAAACACAACTCCAAGGGGAGGTGGATGGAATTGTGACAATAAGAAGCCTGCTGTCCTCGGAGAATACCTGCTACAGGTATGTATCTTCATTTTCTCCGAGGACAAGCAGGCTTGCTTACTCTCACAGATGGGGATTCCCTAGAATCCAGGCTCACCAAAAACAACAAACATTGGTCAACTGGGCCTCACAAAAGTGAGGACTTAACACAGATTAATCTGAAAACCATAAACAAACTAGATGAGAGTGCAGCCTGGAACAAAATAAATTGGGCCTAGGAGGATGAAGTTGGATTCTAGACCCCAAACAGATTCTCAAACACTGATTGCCCAAAGGGTGTCCCTGACGAGCTCTTGGACGACTTTACCTGGCCGTGTTTTTCTTACGACCAAGGAACAAAAAGGTGCCTGAACTGACCAGATGACCACTGGAGAGAATTGGGGATGACCTCCCCTTACTCCCCCAGTGGTCACTAACCCCCTCCCACCCTCAAAAAATCTTTAAAAATATTTTGTGCCAGCCTCTATGCCAGCCTCTGAATATAATTGCGTGCTCCCACTACATGATTAATTACTCTGAACTCGTATCTTACCAGACTGTTTTACACAGCCTGGGTGCTAACAAGCTCCATAATCAGGACACACTGGGATATAAGAAGATAGTTTATTAGCATCTCACCAAAGGCAGTACAGGCAATTAGGCATTCATATCTGGAACATGGTGGAACAGTGCTTCGCGACACACAGCAGGTGCAGTCTGTCTTCACTCTTCTGCCTTCTGCTCTGATACTCTAGCAGACTGCCTTTTTTATACCTTTCTTGTACCATTCATTCCTATGGACCCTAACTTTCTCACCAGCAGTCTTTGGCCATTATCGGTTGATAACAATGACTTCACATGTTTCCAAATTCTAAGTATCAACATCTTTTGACTGCAATGACTTCACATGTTCCCAAGCCTTCCTCCAGCCCCCCCCCCCCCCCCCCCGGATATACTCATCCTACTTGCATCTGACCCACTGCTATCTGCTTTTAGCCAAAACATCTTTGCCCATGTCTTCTTGCTAGTGCCAATCCAGGTGATCTTTGATTCTTAGAGGCCTAGTTCTTAGCC
The DNA here is from genome assembly GCF_901765095.1 of Microcaecilia unicolor. NCBI lineage: Eukaryota > Metazoa > Chordata > Amphibia > Gymnophiona > Siphonopidae > Microcaecilia > Microcaecilia unicolor. The sequence continues at coordinate 1,848,187 of NC_044034.1, read as the reverse complement.
TGAGCCCTTGGCCTGTATTTCACTGAAAACAAGTGATAGCATTTTTCTACACCTCAAATGTCATACTAAGGTCCATCACAGCAGTATGCAGGTCCCTGGAGCAGTTTTAGTGGGTGCAGTGCACTTCAGGCAGGCAGATCCAGGCCCACCCCCACCCCCACCTGTTACACTTGTGGTGGTAAATGTGAGCCCTCCAAAACCCACCACAAACCCACTGTACCCACATCTAGGTGTCCCCCTTCACCTGTAAGTGCTATGGTAGTGGTGTATTTGTGGGTAGTGGGTTTTGGGGAGGTTTTGGGGGGCTCAGCACATATGGTAATGGAGCTATGTACCCGAGAGCAATTTATGAAGTCCACTGCAGTGCCCCTAGGGTGCCCGGTTGGTGTCCTGGCATGTCAGGGGACCAGTGCACTAGAAATGCTGGCTCCTCCCATGACCAAAGGGCTTGCATTTGGTCGTTTCTGAGATGGGCATCCTTGGTTTCCATTATCACCGAAAATCAGGAACGACCAAGTCTAGGGATGACCATCTGTAAGGATGACTTAAATTTCAAGATTTGGGCGTCCCCGATCGTATTACCGAAATGAAAGATGGACGTCCATCTTGTTTCAATAATATGGGTTTCCCCGCCCCTCCATCGGGACGTTTTGCGAGCAAAACTTGGGTGTCCCTTTCAATTATGGCCCTCCACATGTCATTCACAAATTTGATCCTATCTCCAGATCATTTATGAATATGTTAAACTGCTGGTTCCAATTTTCAGTCTACAAAAGGCCATGGCCTCCCTTCCGCATCTCTTTAATTTCATAAGGGACTTGCCTTCCGAAAATCTTGCAAAAGTTTTTTCACAATAAGATTACTACATTACAACAGATTTTGATTCCTTCCTCACTACCTATTACTACATCACTGTGGAGTTCCTCTTCTGACTTAAGCTGCCATCTCCTAGTGCTGTGCTCAACTCTTTATCTGACATTTTTTCTGAAATCATCTTAACTCCTTGATCTCAGATTCGCTTTTCAGATTAATTCTTGATCCCTGCTTCTTTTATCGGCCTCTCCAAAATTATTCCTGTTGCTCATGTCCCAACTTGTCTTCTTGACCTCATTCCTTCCACTTATGTCTTGCCATGGTTTAATTCCTTTAATTAGGAGTCCTTCATCTGGCACAATCCTGGCTGCTTGGAAGCAGGCCATTGTGTGCCCAACTTTGATCCTGGTGTGTTCCCTTATTACCGTCCAAATTCTAATGTCTGTTGTATTTCAAACTTAGCATAAATATTAGTCTTCTGACAATTGCTCCAATTCATCACTGATACTCATGTGCTATATCTGCAGTAGTCCTGGCTTTCACTACTACTACTCATTTCCATTACGCTACTAGGCGTATGCAACACTGTATACATTATATGCAGGTATTTTCTCTGTCTCTAGAAGGAACACAATCTAAGTTTTTGTACCTGGGGCGATGGAGGGCTAAGTGACTGGGGCCGCTTGATAACAGTGACCATAATATGATCAGTTTTGATATCGACCTTGAAGTAACTGTACACAGAAAGTCAAATACGTTAGCGTTTAACTTTAAAAAAGGAGACTATGATAAAATGAGAAGAACGGTAAAAAAAAAACTTAGGGGGGCAACTGAGAGAGTAAAAACTGTACAACAGGCGTGGACGCTGTTCAAAAATACCATCCTGGAGGCCCAGGCCATACATATTCCGTGAATTACAAAAGAAAGACGGAACTCCAAAAGACAGCCGGCCTGGTTGAAAAGTGAGGTGAAGGAAGCTATTAGGGCTAAAAGAAACACCTTCAGAAAATGGAAGAAGGAACCGTCTGAAAATAACAAGAAGCAGCATAAGGAGTGTCAAAGCAAATGCAAGGCGCAGATAAAGAAGGCCAAGAGGGATTACGAAAAAAAGATAGCATTAGAGGCAAAAAAACATAGTAAAATTTTTTTCGGTATATTAAAAGCAGGAAGCCGGCAAAAGAATCGGTTGGGCTGCTGGATGACCGAGGGGTAAAAGGGGCGATCAAGGAAGACAAAGACATAGCGGAGAGACTGAATGAATTCTTTGCTTCGGTCTTCACCGAGGAAGATTTGGGTGGGATACCGGTGTCGGAAATGGTATTTCAAGCGGACGAGTCGGAGAAACTTACTAACTTCACGGTAAACCTGGAGGACGTAATGGGGCAGTTCGGCAAACTGAAGAGTAGAAAATCTCCTGGACCGGATGGTATTCATCCTAGAGTACTGATAGAACTGAAAAATGAGCTTGCGGAGCTACTGCTAGTGATATGCAACTTATCCTTAAAATCGAGCGTGGTACCGGAAGATTGGAGGGTGGCCAATGTAACGCCCATTTTTAAAAAAAGGTTCCAGGGGAGATCCGGGAAATTATAGACCGGTGAGTCTGACGTCAGTGCCGGGGAAAATGGTAGAGGTTATTATTAAAAACAAAATTACAGAGCACATCCGAGAACATGGATTACTGAGACCGAGTCAGCACGGCTTTTGTGTGGGGAAATCTTGCCTGACCAATTTACTTCAATTCTTTGAAGGAGTAAACAAACATGTGGACAAAGGGGAGCCGGTTGATATTGTGTATCTGGATTATCAAAAGGCGTTTGACAAGGTACCTCATGAAAGGCTACAGAGGAAATTGGAGGGTCATGGGATAGGAGGAAATGTCCTATTGTGGATTAAAAACTGGTTGAAGGATAGGAAACAGAGAGTGGGGTTAAATGGGCAGTATTCACAATGGAGAAGGGTAGTTAGTGGGGTTCCTCAGGGGTCTGTGCTAGGACCGCTGCTTTTTAATATATTTATAAATGATTTAGAGATGGAAGTAACTACTACTACTACTACTATTTAACATTTCTAGAGCGCTACAAAGTGTACGCAGCGCTGTACAAACACAGAAGAAAGACAGTCCCTGCTCAAAGAGCTTACAATCTAATAGACAAAAAGTAAAGCATTTAAATTTAAAATATTTAAGCAGTCAAGCACAAGAGAACAGTCACAGAAGGACAGAAGATGTTGAAGGGTGGTCAGTGTGATTAGGTGTAACTCTGGTTGGAGTAGTGGGAGAAGGTGATAGAAGAATAGAAATGGGTGAGGTAAAGTAATGAGTGGGTTGATAGGGAGGTTATATAAGACATGTCACTCTAGGGGTGGGTGGGTAGAGGGGTAGGGTGGGTGGAAGCAGGAGAAGGTATTCTCTGCAGCCTATCTGTGAGATGGAAAATGCTCTCTGAAGCTGCTGCTATAAGTTGTTAGTTTTCTCTCCCTGAAAGAGATCCAAGCCACACCCACGAAGTTCAAACTGTCAGTGGGGAGGGTGAGGGGAGGAAATGGCAGTGCTTGATGAAAAAGAGAGCTCAGTTTGATAGGAGATATACTATAGGATGTCATTCTGAGGCCAGGCTAAGTCTAAAGCAGGAGAAGGTATTCTCTGCAGCCTATCTGTGAGATGGAAAATGCTCTCTGAAGCTGCTGCTATAAGTTGTTAGTTTTCTCTCCCTGAAAGAGATCCAAGCCACACCCACGAAGTTCAAACTGTCAGTGGGGAGGGTGAGGGGAGGAAATGGCAGTGCTTGATGAAAAAGAGAGCTCAGTTTGATAGGAGATATACTATAGGATGTCATTCTGAGGCCAGGCTAAGTCTAAAGCAGGAGAAGGTATTCTCTGCAGCCTATCTGTGAGATGGAAAATGCTCTCTGAAGCTGCTGCTATAAGTTGTTAGTTTTCTCTCCCTGAAAGAGATCCAAGCCACACCCACGAAGTTCAAACTGTCAGTGGGGAGGGTGAGGGGAGGAAATGGCAGTGCTTGATGAAAAAGAGAGCTCAGTTTGATAGGAGATATACTATAGGATGTCATTCTGAGGCCAGGCTAAGTCTAAAGCAGGAGAAGGTATTCTCTGCAGCCTATCTGTGAGATGGAAAATGCTCTCTGAAGCTGCTGCTATAAGTTGTTAGTTTTCTCTCCCTGAAAGAGATCCAAGCCACACCCACGAAGTTCAAACTGTCAGTGGGGAGGGTGAGGGAGGAAATGGCAGTGCTTGATGAAAAAGAGAGCTCAGTTTGATAGGAGATATACTATAGGATGTCATTCTGAGGCCAGGCTAAGTCTAAAGCAGGAGAAGGTATTCTCTGCAGCCTATCTGTGAGATGGAAAATGCTCTCTGAAGCTGCTGCTATAAGTTGTTAGTTTTCTCTCCCTGAAAGAGATCCAAGCCACACCCACGAAGTTCAAACTGTCAGTGGGGAGGGTGAGGGGAGGAAATGGCAGTGCTTGATGAAAAAGAGAGCTCAGTTTGATAGGAGATATACTATAGGATGTCATTCTGAGGCCAGGCTAAGTCTAAAGCAGGAGAAGGTATTCTCTGCAGCCTATCTGTGAGATGGAAAATGCTCTCTGAAGCTGCTGCTATAAGTTGTTAGTTTTCTCTCCCTGAAAGAGATCCAAGCCACACCCACGAAGTTCAAACTGTCAGTGGGGACGGTGAGGGGAGGAAATGGCAGTGCTTGATGAAAAAGAGAGCTCAGTTTGATAGGAGATATACTATAGGATGTCATTCTGAGGCCAGGCTAAGTCTAAAGCAGGAGAAGGTATTCTCTGCAGCCTATCTGTGAGATGGAAAATGCTCTCTGAAGCTGCTGCTATAAGTTGTTAGTTTTCTCTCCCTGAAAGAGATCCAAGCCACACCCACGAAGTTCAAACTGTCAGTGGGGAGGGTGAGGGGAGGAAATGGCAGTGCTTGATGAAAAAGAGAGCTCAGTTTGATAGGAGATATACTATAGGATGTCATTCTGAGGCCAGGCTAAGTCTAAAGCAGGAGAAGGTATTCTCTGCAGCCTATCTGTGAGATGGAAAATGCTCTCTGAAGCTGCTGCTATAAGTTGTTAGTTTTCTCTCCCTGAAAGAGATCCAAGCCACACCCACGAAGTTCAAACTGTCAGTGGGGAGGGTCAGGGAGGAAATGGCAGTGCTTGATGAAAAAGAGAGCTCAGTTTGATAGGAGATATACTATAGGATGTCATTCTGAGGCCAGGCTAAGTCTAAAGCAGGAGAAGGTATTCTCTGCAGCCTATCTGTGAGATGGAAAATGCTCTCTGAAGCTGCTGCTATAAGTTGTTAGTTTTCTCTCCCTGAAAGAGATCCAAGCCACACCCACGAAGTTCAAACTGTCAGTGGGGAGGGTGAGGGGAGGAAATGGCAGTGCTTGATGAAAAAGAGAGCTCAGTTTGATAGGAGATATACTATAGGATGTCATTCTGAGGCCAGGCTAAGTCTAAAGCAGGAGAAGGTATTCTCTGCAGCCTATCTGTGAGATGGAAAATGCTCTCTGAAGCTGCTGCTATAAGTTGTTAGTTTTCTCTCCCTGAAAGAGATCCAAGCCACACCCACGAAGTTCAAACTGTCAGTGGGGAGGGTGAGGGGAGGAAATGGCAGTGCTTGATGAAAAAGAGAGCTCAGTTTGATAGGAGATATACTATAGGATGTCATTCTGAGGCCAGGCTAAGTCTAAAGCAGGAGAAGGTATTCTCTGCAGCCTATCTGTGAGATGGAAAATGCTCTCTGAAGCTGCTGCTATAAGTTGTTAGTTTTCTCTCCCTGAAAGAGATCCAAGCCACACCCACGAAGTTCAAACTGTCAGTGGGGAGGGTGAGGGGAGGAAATGGCAGTGCTTGATGAAAAAGAGAGCTCAGTTTGATAGGAGATATACTATAGGATGTCATTCTGAGGCCAGGCTAAGTCTAAAGCAGGAGAAGGTATTCTCTGCAGCCTATCTGTGAGATGGAAAATGCTCTCTGAAGCTGCTGCTATAAGTTGTTAGTTTTCTCTCCCTGAAAGAGATCCAAGCCACACCCACGAAGTTCAAAGGGGAGGAAATGGCAGTGCTTGATGAAAAAGAGAGCTCAGTTTGATAGGAGATATACTATAGGATGTCATTCTGAGGCCAGGCTAAGTCTAAAGCAGGAGAAGGTATTCTCTGCAGCCTATCTGTGAGATGGAAAATGCTCTCTGAAGCTGCTGCTATAAGTTGTTAGTTTTCTCTCCCTGAAAGAGATTCAAGCCACACCCACGAAGTTCAAACTGTCAGTGGGGAGGGTGAGGGGAGGAAATGGCAGTGCTTGATGAAAAAGAGAGCTCAGTTTGATAGGAGATATACTATAGGATGTCATTCTGAGGCCAGGCTAAGTCTAAAGCAGGAGAAGGTATTCTCTGCAGCCTATCTGTGAGATGGAAAATGCTCTCTGAAGCTGCTGCTATAAGTTGTTAGTTTTCTCTCCCTGAAAGAGATCCAAGCCACACCCACGAAGTTCAAACTGTCAGTGGGGAGGGTGAGGGGAGGAAATGGCAGTGCTTGATGAAAAAGAGAGCTCAGTTTGATAGGAGATATACTATAGGATGTCATTCTGAGGCCAGGCTAAGTCTAAAGCAGGAGAAGGTATTCTCTGCAGCCTATCTGTGAGATGGAAAATGCTCTCTGAAGCTGCTGCTATAAGTTGTTAGTTTTCTCTCCCTGAAAGAGATCCAAGCCACACCCACGAAGTTCAAACTGTCAGTGGGGAGGGTGAGGGGAGGAAATGGCAGTGCTTGATGAAAAAGAGAGCTCAGTTTGATAGGAGATATACTATAGGATGTCATTCTGAGGCCAGGCTAAGTCTAAAGCAGGAGAAGGTATTCTCTGCAGCCTATCTGTGAGATGGAAAATGCTCTCTGAAGCTGCTGCTATAAGTTGTTAGTTTTCTCTCCCTGAAAGAGATCCAAGCCACACCCACGAAGTTCAAAGGGGGAGGAAATGGCAGTGCTTGATGAAAAAGAGAGCTCAGTTTGATAGGAGATATACTATAGGATGTCATTCTGAGGCCAGGCTAAGTCTAAAGCAGGAGAAGGTATTCTCTGCAGCCTATCTGTGAGATGGAAAATGCTCTCTGAAGCTGCTGCTATAAGTTGTTAGTTTTCTCTCCCTGAAAGAGATCCAAGCCACACCCACGAAGTTCAAAGGGGAGGAAATGGCAGTGCTTGATGAAAAAGAGAGCTCAGTTTGATAGGAGATATACTATAGGATGTCATTCTGAGGCCAGGCTAAGTCTAAAGCAGGAGAAGGTATTCTCTGCAGCCTATCTGTGAGATGGAAAATGCTCTCTGAAGCTGCTGCTATAAGTTGTTAGTTTTCTCTCCCTGAAAGAGATCCAAGCCACACCCACGAAGTTCAAACTGTCAGTGGGGAGGGTGAGGGGAGGAAATGGCAGTGCTTGATGAAAAAGAGAGCTCAGTTTGATAGGAGATATACTATAGGATGTCATTCTGAGGCCAGGCTAAGTCTAAAGCAGGAGAAGGTATTCTCTGCAGCCTATCTGTGAGATGGAAAATGCTCTCTGAAGCTGCTGCTATAAGTTGTTAGTTTTCTCTCCCTGAAAGAGATCCAAGCCACACCCACGAAGTTCAAACTGTCAGTGGGGAGGGTGAGGGGAGGAAATGGCAGTGCTTGATGAAAAAGAGAGCTCAGTTTGATAGGAGATATACTATAGGATGTCATTCTGAGGCCAGGCTAAGTCTAAAGCAGGAGAAGGTATTCTCTGCAGCCTATCTGTGAGATGGAAAATGCTCTCTGAAGCTGATGCTATAAGTTGTTAGTTTTCTCTCCCTGAAAGAGATCCAAGCCACACCCACGAAGTTCAAACTGTCAGTGGGGAGGGTGAGGGGAGGAAATGGCAGTGCTTGATGAAAAAGAGAGCTCAGTTTGATAGGAGATATACTATAGGATGTCATTCTGAGGCCAGGCTAAGTCTAAAGCAGGAGAAGGTATTCTCTGCAGCCTATCTGTGAGATGGAAAATGCTCTCTGAAGCTGCTGCTATAAGTTGTTAGTTTTCTCTCCCTGAAAGAGATCCAAGCCACACCCACGAAGTTCAAAGGGGAGGAAATGGCAGTGCTTGATGAAAAAGAGAGCTCAGTTTGATAGGAGATATACTATAGGATGTCATTCTGAGGCCAGGCTAAGTCTAAAGCAGGAGAAGGTATTCTCTGCAGCCTATCTGTGAGATGGAAAATGCTCTCTGAAGCTGCTGCTATAAGTTGTTAGTTTTCTCTCCCTGAAAGAGATCCAAGCCACACCCACGAAGTTCAAAGGGGAGGTGAGGGAGGAATGGCAGTGCTTGATGAAAAAGAGAGCTCAGTTTGATAGGAGATATACTATAGGATGTCATTCTGAGGCCAGGCTAAGTCTAAAGCAGGAGAAGGTATCTCTGCAGCCTATCTGTGAGATGGAAAATGCTCTCTGAAGCTGCTGCTATAAGTTGTTAGTTTTCTCTCCCTGAAAGAGATCCAAGCCACACCCACGAAGTTCAAACTGTCAGTGGGGAGGGTGAGGGGAGGAAATGGCAGTGCTTGATGAAAAAGAGAGCTCAGTTTGATAGGAGATATACTATAGGATGTCATTCTGAGGCCAGGCTAAGTCTAAAGCAGGAGAAGGTATTCTCTGCAGCCTATCTGTGAGATGGAAAATGCTCCTGAAGCTGCTGCTATAAGTTGTTAGTTTTCTCTCCCTGAAAGAGATCCAAGCCACACCACGAAGTTCAAACTGTCAGTGGGAGGGTGAGGGGAGGAAAATGGCAGTGCTGATGGAAAAAGAGAGCTCAGTTTGATAGGAGATATACTATAGGATGTCATTCTGAGGCCAGGCTAAGTCTAAAGCAGGAGAAGGTATTCTCTGCAGCCTATCTGTGAGATGGAAAATGCTCTCTGAAGCTGCTGCTATAAGTTGTTAGTTTTTCTCTCCCTGAAAGAGATCCAAGCCACACCCACGAAGTTCAAAGGGAGGAAATGGCAGTGCTTGATGAAAAAGAGAGCTCAGTTTGATAGGAGATATACTATAGGATGTCATTCTGAGGCCAGGCTAAGTCTAAAGCAGGAGAAGGTATTCTCTGCAGCCTATCTGTGAGATGGAAAATGCTCTCTGAAGCTGCTGCTATAAGTTGTTAGTTTTCTCTCCCTGAAGAGATCCAAGCCACACCCACGAAGGTTCAAACTGTCAGTGGGGAGGGTGAGGGGAGGAAATGGCAGTGCTTGATGAAAAAGAGAGCTCAGTTTGATAGGAGATATACTATAGGATGTCATTCTAGGCCAGGCTAAGTCTAAAGCAGGAGAAGGTATTCTCTGCAGCCTATCTGTGAGATGGAAAATGCTCTCTGAAGCTGCTGCTATAAGTTGTTAGTTTTCTCTCCCTGAAAGAGATCCAAGCCACACCCACGAAGTTCAAACTGTCAGTGGGGAGGGTGAGGGGGAAATGGCAGTGCTTGATGAAAAAGAGAGCTCAGTTTGATAGGAGATATACTATAGGATGTCATTCTGAGGCCAGGCTAAGTCTAAAGCAGGAGAAGGTATTCTCTGCAGCCTATCTGTGAGATGGAAAATGCTCTCTGAGGCTGCTGCTATAAGTTGTTAGTTTTCTCTCCCTGAAAGAGATCCAAGCCACACCCACGAAGTTCAAACTGTCAGTGGGGAGGGTGAGGGGAGGAAATGGCAGTGCTTGATGAAAAAGAGAGCTCAGTTTGATAGGAGAATATACTATAGGATGTCATTCTGAGGCCAGGCTAAGTCTAAAGCAGGAGAAGGTATTATCTGCAGCCTATCTGTGAGATGGAAAATGCTCTCTGAAGCTGCTGCTATAAGTTGTTAGTTTTCTCTCCCTGAAAGAGATCCAAGCCACACCCACGAAGTTCAACTGTCAGTGGGGAGGGTGAGGGGAGGAAATGGCAGTGCTTGATGAAAAAGAGAGCTCAGTTTGATAGGAGATATACTATAGGATGTCATTCTGAGGCCAGGCTAAGTCTAAAGCAGGAGAAGGTATTCTCTGCAGCCTATCTGTGAGATGGAAAATGCTCTCTGAAGCTGCTGCTATAAGTTGTTAGTTTTCTCTCCCTGAAAGAGATCCAAGCCACACCCACGAAGTTCAAACTGTCAGTGGGGAGGGTGAGGGGAGGAAATGGCAGTGCTTGATGAAAAAGAGAGCTCAGTTTGATAGGAGATATACTATAGGATGTCATTCTGAGGCCAGGCTAAGTCTAAAGCAGGAGAAGGTATTCTCTGCAGCCTATCTGTGAGATGGAAAATGCTCTCTGAAGCTGCTGCTATAAGTTGTTAGTTTTCTCTCCCTGAAAGAGATCCAAGCCACACCCACGAAGTTCAAACTGTCAGTGGGGAGGGTGAGGGGAGGAAATGGCAGTGCTTGATGAAAAAGAGAGCTCAGTTTGATAGGAGATATACTATAGGATGTCATTCTGAGGCCAGGCTAAGTCTAAAGCAGGAGAAGGTATTCTCTGCAGCCTATCTGTGAGATGGAAAATGCTCTCTGAAGCTGCTGCTATAAGTTGTTAGTTTTCTCTCCCTGAAAGAGATCCAAGCCACACCCACGAAGTTCAAACTGTCAGTGGGGAGGGTGAGGGGAGGAAATGGCAGTGCTTGATGAAAAAGAGAGCTCAGTTTGATAGGAGATATACTATAGGATGTCATTCTGAGGCCAGGCTAAGTCTAAAGCAGGAGAAGGTATTCTCTGCAGCCTATCTGTGAGATGGAAAATGCTCTCTGAAGCTGCTGCTATAAGTTGTTAGTTTTCTCTCCCTGAAAGAGATCCAAGCCACACCCACGAAGTTCAAACTGTCAGTGGGGAGGGTGAGGGGAGGAAATGGCAGTGCTTGATGAAAAAGAGAGCTCAGTTTGATAGGAGATATACTATAGGATGTCATTCTGAGGCCAGGCTAAGTCTAAAGCAGGAGAAGGTATTCTCTGCAGCCTATCTGTGAGATGGAAAATGCTCTCTGAAGCTGCTGCTATAAGTTGTTAGTTTTCTCTCCCTGAAAGAGATCCAAGCCACACCCACGAAGTTCAAACTGTCAGTGGGGAGGGTGAGGGGAGGAAATGGCAGTGCTTGATGAAAAGAGAGCTCAGTTTGATAGGAGATATACTATAGGATGTCATTCTGAGGCCAGGCTAAGTCTAAAGCAGGAGAAGGTATTCTCTGCAGCCTATCTGTGAGATGGAAAATGCTCTCTGAAGCTGCTGCTATAAGTTGTTAGTTTTCTCTCCCTGAAAGAGATCCAAGCCACACCCACGAAGTTCAAACTGTCAGTGGGGAGGGTGAGGGGAGGAAATGGCAGTGCTTGATGAAAAAGAGAGCTCAGTTTGATAGGAGATATACTATAGGATGTCATTCTGAGGCCAGGCTAAGTCTAAAGCAGGAGAAGGTATTCTCTGCAGCCTATCTGTGAGATGGAAAATGCTCTCTGAAGCTGCTGCTATAAGTTGTTAGTTTTCTCTCCCTGAAAGAGATCCAAGCCACACCCACGAAGTTCAAACTGTCAGTGGGGAGGGTGAGGGGAGGAAATGGCAGTGCTTGATGAAAAAGAGAGCTCAGTTTGATAGGAGATATACTATAGGATGTCATTCTGAGGCCAGGCTAAGTCTAAAGCAGGAGAAGGTATTCTCTGCAGCCTATCTGTGAGATGGAAAATGCTCTCTGAAGCTGCTGCTATAAGTTGTTAGTTTTCTCTCCCTGAAAGAGATCCAAGCCACACCCACGAAGTTCAAACTGTCAGTGGGGAGGGTGAGGGGAGGAAATGGCAGTGCTTGATGAAAAAGAGAGCTCAGTTTGATAGGAGATATACTATAGGATGTCATTCTGAGGCCAGGCTAAGTCTAAAGCAGGAGAAGGTATTCTCTGCAGCCTATCTGTGAGATGGAAAATGCTCTCTGAAGCTGCTGCTATAAGTTGTTAGTTTTCTCTCCCTGAAAGAGATCCAAGCCACACCCACGAAGTTCAAACTGTCAGTGGGGAGGGTGAGGGGAGGAAATGGCAGTGCTTGATGAAAAAGAGAGCTCAGTTTGATAGGAGATATACTATAGGATGTCATTCTGAGGCCAGGCTAAGTCTAAAGCAGGAGAAGGTATTCTCTGCAGCCTATCTGTGAGATGGAAAATGCTCTCTGAAGCTGCTGCTATAAGTTGTTAGTTTTCTCTCCCTGAAAGAGATCCAAGCCACACCCACGAAGTTCAAACTGTCAGTGGGGAGGGTGAGGGGAGGAAATGGCAGTGCTTGATGAAAAAGAGAGCTCAGTTTGATAGGAGATATACTATAGGATGTCATTCTGAGGCCAGGCTAAGTCTAAAGCAGGAGAAGGTATTCTCTGCAGCCTATCTGTGAGATGGAAAATGCTCTCTGAAGCTGCTGCTATAAGTTGTTAGTTTTCTCTCCCTGAAAGAGATCCAAGCCACACCCACGAAGTTCAAACTGTCAGTGGGGAGGGTGAGGGGAGGAAATGGCAGTGCTTGATGAAAAAGAGAGCTCAGTTTGATAGGAGATATACTATAGGATGTCATTCTGAGGCCAGGCTAAGTCTAAAGCAGGAGAAGGTATTCTCTGCAGCCTATCTGTGAGATGGAAAATGCTCTCTGAAGCTGCTGCTATAAGTTGTTAGTTTTCTCTCCCTGAAAGAGATCCAAGCCACACCCACGAAGTTCAAACTGTCAGTGGGGAGGGTGAGGGGAGGAAATGGCAGTGCTTGATGAAAAAG
>NC_044034.1:982638-1090032 GCF_901765095.1 Microcaecilia unicolor | reverse complement strand
AAAGAAGTAATAAACAGGGCCACAGACCTTTATATAAGGAGAGTAAATAAAAGCAAGAGAAAAAGGAAACCGATATGGTTTTAAAAGCAAGTGGCTGAGAAAATAAAGGCTAAAGAGTTAGCATTCCAGAAATACAAAAATCTCAAGTAGAGGAACATGGGAGGAATACCGGATGAAACTGAAAGAAACCAAGAGAGAGGTACGTCTGGCGAAGACGCAAGCGGAAGAACAAATGGCTAGAAATGTACGGAGGGGAGACAAAAACTTCTTCAGGTATATTAGTGAAAGGAGAAAGACTAAAAAGTGGATTGTGAGACTAAAAGATACAGCAAAATGCTATGTAGAAAATGATGAAGAAAAAGCAAATTTGCTAAATAAATACTTTTGTTCTGTTTTTACTGAAGAAAATCCTGGGGAAGGACCGAGAGGGACTGGCAAAAGTACACCTGAGAATGAAGTGGATAGAGCACCGTTCACGGAAGAGAGTGTGTATCAACAACTTGGAAAGCTAAAGGTGGACAAAGCCATGGGGCCGGACGGGATCCACCCCAGAATACTGAGGAGCTCAGAGAGGTTCTGGCGGGTCCTCTTAAAGATTTGTTTAATAAATCCTTGGAGACGGGAGAGGTTCTGAGGGATTGGAGAACGGCGGAGGTGGTCCCTCTTCACAAAAGTGGTGATAGGGAAGAAGCTGGAAACTACAGGCCGGTAAGCCTCACTTCGGTTATTGGAAAAGTAATGGAAGCCATGCTGAAGGAAAGGATAGTGAATTTCCTGGAAGCCAATAAGTTGCAAGATCCGAGACAACATGGTTTCACCAAAGGGAAATCGTGCCAAACGAATCTCATTGAATTCTTTGACTGGGTGACAGGAGAATTAAATCAAGGACGTGCTATGGACGTCATCTACTTAGATTTCAGCAAGGCTTTTGACACGGTTCCCCACAGGAGGCTCTTGAATAAACTAGAAGGGCTGAAGATAGGACCCGAAGTGGTGAACTGGATTAGGAACTGGTTGACGGGCAGACGCCAGAGGGTGGTGGTAAATGGAGTTCGCTCGGAGGAGGGAAAGGTGAGTAGTGGAGTGCCTCAGGGATCGGTGCTGGGGCTGATTCTGTTCAATATATTTGTGAGTGACATTGCCGAAGGGTTACAAGGTAAAGTTTGCCTTTTTGCGGATGACACCAAGATTTGCAACAGAGTGGACACCCCGGAGGGAGTGGAAAACATGAAAAAAGATCTGAAGAAGCTAGAAGAATGGTCTAACGTTTGGCAATTAAAATTCAATGCAAAGAAATGCAAAGTGATGCACTTAGGGAGTAGAAATCCAAGGGAGGCGTATGTGTTAGGTGGGGAGAGCCTGATAGACACGGACGGGGAGAGGGATCTTGGGGTGATAGTATCTGAGGACCTGAAGGCGATGAAATAGTGCGACAAGGCGGTGGCCGTAGCGAGAAGGTTGCTAGGCTGTATAGAGAGAGGTGTGACCAGCAGAAGAAAGGAGGTTTTAATGCCCCTGTATAAGACGTTGGTGAGGCCCCACCTGGAGTACTGTGTTCAGTTTTGGAGGCCGTACCTTGCGAAGGATGTTAAAAAAAAATGGAAGCGGTGGAAAGAAAAGCTACAAAGATGGTATGGGAGTTGCGTTCCAAGACGTATGAAGAAAGACTTGCTGACCTGAACATGTATACTCTGGAGGAAAGGAGGAACAGGGGTGATATGATACAGACGTTCAAATATTTGAAAGGTATTAATCCGCAAACGAATCTTTTCCGGAGATGGGAAGGCGGTAGAACGAGAGGACATGAAATGAGATTGAAGGGGGGCAGACTCAGGAAAGATGTCAGGAAGTATTTCTTCACGGAGAGGGTGGTGAACGCTTGGAATGCCCTCCCGCGGGAGGTGGTGGAGATGAAAACGGTAACGGAATTCAAACATGCATGGGCTAGGCATAAAGGAATCCTGTGCAGAAGGAATGGATCCACAGAAGCTTAGCTGAAATTGGGTGGCGGGGGGAAGAGGGGTTGGTGGTTGAGAGGCTAGGATAGGGGAGGGCAGACTTATACGGGGTCTGTGCCGGGACTGGTGGTTGGGAGGCGGGAAATACTGCTGGATAGACTTATACGGTCTGTGCCCTGAAAAAGACAGGTAAAATCAAGGTAAGGTATACACATATGAGTTTATCGTGGGCAGACTGGATGGACCGTGCAGGTCTTTCTGCCGTCATCTACTATGTTACTATGTGTCGTCAAAATGTCGACTCCCTCGTCGGTGGCGGCGATGAAGCTTCCTCCGATGTCGACGGAGAGTCGACTTGGATGGCAGCCAAAGCCGATGCCGCAAGCAGTACTGGTGTCGGGGACCTCACCACAAGCAAGGAGCCAGCTGGTGCTTCTGCAAACAGTACCGAGGGCGCAAGCACCATCAGTACCAGTACAGACTGGCGCATCAGTCCTTCCAGGAGACCCGGAAGAACGGCTTGGAGGCGCTCGTCCAGAGTCTCTACCGGAAAAGGCAGGGAAGCCGGTGCAGGAGCCGGAGGCAGAACCTGTAAAGGATGAGGAGGCGGTACTGGGCTGTCCGATTACCGACGCATCGACACCTCCTGAATAGAGGGACAGCGGTCCTCTCGGCGTTGACGCTTCTCATGGGCCGCATCTCTCGATGCCCCAGAGCTCCTGGTACCGTGTCTAGAAGGAGACCGATGCCGATGCTTCTTGGCCTTTGCCCGAGGCACAGCATCGGCACTCCTCGGTACCGATGAGGACGTCGAATACAAACGCCCCCTCGGGGTCGGGTCCGAAGATGGTCGGTCCCGATGTGCCTGCGAAGCAGGGGCCTTCGAGACAGGTGGAGACCCACTTGATGGCTCACTACTCCCAGCGTGCAGTGGTCTGCCGACAGCCATTATCTGCACTCCCGACGTCGATAGCTTGCTCCGGTGCTGACATCGACACTGCCGAACTTGGTACCCTTGTTGACTCCTAAGTACTGGGCAAAGCTCCAAACAGACGGTCCTGCTGAGCTTGTCTCGCCGCTTGTGTCCTCTTCTTTAGACTGAGACACAAATTACAGGCGGCTGGGCGATGTTCGGGCCCAAGGCACTGAATGCACCACGCGTGTGGATCAGAACCCGAGATTGCCCGGCTGCACCGATCACACTTCTTGAAGCCGCTGGGAATCCTCGTTGTCATAGATGAAAAATAGCGGCGGCGAAGTCAAAGTCGGCGATGGTGCCAAAAAGAAGGCACAAAAAGGGAGAAACCCGAATGGGCGGCCTAAGTGGGCCGCAACGGTGGCGAAATGAAACTTAAACTGGCCAAAACTAAAACTCTAAGGAAAACTTTTTTTTTTTTTTTACCAAATAGCTCAACGGAGTGTAAGGAGGAAAGGAAAGAGAGAAAAAAGACGCAAAAATCGCAAAAAGAGAACCAAAGGCTTCTTGGGACGCACTGAGAGGGACGAAAACACCGTCTCTTTCAACCGCGGACAAAAAGAAACTGATGTCCCCGCGCAATGGGCGGGAAGATGGCCACGCCTGCGCGCGACCGAAGGTTCTAGCAAACTTTTGTTGCTAGGAAGATTTCCGGACCTCAGGGCTGCCATGGGCGTCACCCATCAGTGAGAACAAGCAGCCTGCTTGTCCTCGGAGAATAGCATGTACCAAGACAGCCGGCTCCTCTCCAGCACTATCTAAAATCCTATTTACAGATGCGTGAGGTCCGCCATCTTCGCATCAGGCAGGAAAGTGACCATGTGATCCTCATGTTCACAAGCTATCCAGCTATCTAAATGCCTAATCCTCGAATAACCAACTACAACAGCCATCCTAATCCTTCCCTCCTGGGTAGAAACTCCTGGAGACACATCCTCAGTGCGACAGAATATTGCATCCCTGGTGGGCTGGTTCTGGCCCAACTTCACCAGTGTGATGCTCTACTTTTAGGAGACCTCCTTCTCCAAGGCAGCACAGGGGCTGCCAGACTGAAGGTGGGACTTCTCTACAACATCCTTGTAGGCCTGAAGCTCACTGACTCTACGAGCTGAAGTAACTGCCACCAAGAAAATGACCTTCCAGGTCAAGTACTTCAGATGGCAGGAATTCAGTGGCTCAAAAGGAGATTTCATCAGCTGGGTGAGAACGACATTGAGATCCCATGACACCGTAGGAGGCTTGACAGGGGGCTTTGACAAAAGCAAACCTCTCATGAAGCGAACAACTAAAGGCTGTCCTGAGATCGGCTTACCTTCCACATGGTAATGCTATGCACTGATCGCGCTAAGGTGAACTCTTACAGAGTTGGTCTTAAGACCAGACTCAGACAAGTGCAGAAGGTATTCAAGCAGGGTCTGTGTAGGACAAGAGCGAGGAGCTAGGGCCTTGCTGTCACACCAGACGGCAAACCTCCTCCACAGAAAGAAGTAACTCCTCTTAGTGGAATCTTTCCTGGAAGCAAGACGCGGGAGACACCCTCTGACAGACCCAAAGAGGCAAAGTCTACGCTCTCAACACCCAGGCCGTGAGAGCCAGGGACCGGAGGCTGGGATGCAGAAGAGCCCCTTCGTCCTGCGTGATGAGGGTCGGAAAACACTCCAATCTCCACGGTTCTTCGGAGGATAACTCCAGAAGAAGAGGGAACCAGATCTGACGCGGCCAAAAAGGAGCAATCAGAATCATGGTGCCTCGGTCTTGCTTGAGTTTCAACAAAGTCTTCCCCACCAGAGGAATGGGAGGATAAGCATACAGCAGGCCCTCCCCCCAATCCAGGAGGAAGGCATCCGATGCCAGTCTGCCGTGGGCCTGAAGCCTGGAACAGAACTGAGGGACTTTGTGGTTCACTCGAGATGCGAAGAGATCCACCAAGGGGGTGCCCCACGCTTGGAAGATCTGACGCACCACTCTGGAGTTGAGCGACCACTCGTGAGGTTGCATAATCCGGCTCAGTCTGTCGGCCAGACTGTTGTTTACGCCTGCCAGATATGTGGCTTGGAGCACCATGCCGTGACGGCGAGCCCAGAGCCACATGCTGACGGCTTCCTGACACAGGGGGCGAGATCCGGTGCCCCCCTGCTTGTTGACATAGTACATGGCAACCTGGTTGTCTGTCTGAATTTGGATAATTTGATGGGACAGCCGATCTCTGAAAGCCTTCAGAGCGTTCCAGATCGCTCGCAACTCCAGGAGATTGATCTGTAGACCGCGCTCCTGGAGGGACCAGCTTCCTTGGGTGTGAAGCCCATCGACATGAGCTCCCCATCCCAGGAGAGACGCATCCGTTGTCAGCACTTTTTGTGGCTGAGGAATTTGGAAAGGACGTCCCAGAGTCAAATTGGACCAGATTGTCCACCAATACAGGGATTCGAGAAAACTTGTGGACAGGTGGATCATGTCTTCTAGACCCCCAGCAGCCTGATACCACTGGGAGGCTAGGGTCCATTGAGCAGATCTCATGTGAAGACGGGCCATGGGAGTCACATGAACTGTGGAGGCCATGTGGCCCAGCAATCTCAACATCTGCCGAGCTGTGATCTGCTGGGACGCTCGCACCCGCGAGACGAGGGACAACAAGTTGTTGGCCCTCGTCTCTGGGAGATAGGCGCGAGCCGTCCGAGAATCCAGCAGAGCTCCTATGAATTCGAGTTTCTGCACTGGGAGAAGATGGGACTTTGGATAATTTATCACAAACCCCAGTAGCTCCAGGAGGCGAATAGTCATCTGCATGGACTGCAGGGCTCCTGCCTCGGATGTGTTCTTCACCAGCCAATTGTCGAGATATGGGAACACGTGCACCCCCAGCCTGCGAAGTGCCGCTGCTACCACAGCTAGGCACTTTGTGAACACCCTGGGCGCAGAGGCGAGCCCAAAGGGTAGCACACAGTACTGGAAGTGGCGTGTGCCCAACTGAAATCGCAGATACTGTCTGTGAGCTGGCAGTATCGGGATGTGTGTGTAGGCATCCTTCAAGTCCAGAGAGCATAGCCAATCGTTTTCCTGAATCATGGGGAGAAGGGTGCCCAGGGAAAGCATCCTGAACTTTTCTTTTACGAGATATTTGTTCAGGGCCCTTAGGTCTAGGATGGGACGAATCCCCCCTGTTTTCTTTTCCACAAGGAAGTACCTGGAATAGAATCCCAGCCCTTCTTGCCCGGATGGCACGGGCTTGACCGCATTGGCGCTGAGAAGGGCGGAGAGTTCCTCTGCAAGTACCTGCTTGTGCTGGAAGCTGTAAGACTGAGCTCCCGGTGGACAATTTGGAGGTTTTGAGGCCAAATTGAGGGTGTATCCTTGCCGGACTATTTGGAGAACCCACTGGTCGGAGGTTATTAGAGGCCACCTTTGGTGAAAAGCTTTCAACCTCCCCCCGACTGGTAGGTCGCCCGGCACTGACACTTGGATGTCGGCTATGCTCTGCTGGAGCCAGTCAAAAGCTCGCCCCTTGCTTTTGCTGGGGAGCCGAGGGGCCTGGCTGAGGCGCACGCTGCTGACGAGAGCGAGCGCGCTGGGGCTTAGCCTGGGCCGCAGGCTGTCGAGAAGGAGGATTGTACCTACGCTTACCAGAAGAGTAGGGAACAGTCTTCCTTCCCCCGAAAAATCTTCTACCTGTAGAGGTAGATGCTGAAGGCTGCCGGCGGGAGAACTTGTCGAATGCGGTGTCCCGCTGGTGGAGAGACTCTACTACCTGTTCGACTTTCTCTCCAAAAATGTTGTCCGCACGGCAAGGCGAGTCCGCAATCCGCTGCTGGAGTCTATTCTCCAGGTCGGCGGCACGCAGCCATGAGAGCCTGCGCATCACCACACCTTGAGCAGCGGCCCTGGACGCAACATCAAAGGTGTCATACACCCCTCTGGCCAGGAATTTTCTGCACGCCTTCAGCTGCCTGACCACCTCCTGAAAAGGCTTGGCTTGCTCGGGGGGAAGAGCATCAACCAAGCCCGCCAACTGCCGCACATTGTTCCGCATGTGTATGCTCGTGTAGAGCTGGTAAGACTGGATTTTGGCCACGAGCATACAGGAATGGTAGGCCTTCCTCCCAAAGGAGTCTAAGGTTCTAGGGTCTTTGCCCGGGGGCGCCGAAGCATGCTCCCTAGAACTCTTAGCCTTCTTTAGGGCCAGATCCACAACTCCAGAATCATGAGGCAACTGGGTGCGCATCAGATCTGGGTCCCCATGGATCCGGTACTGGGACTCGATCTTCTTGGGGATGTGGGGATTAGTTAGAGGTTTTGTCCAGTTCGCAAGCAATGTCTTTTTTAGGACATGGTGCAAGGGAACAGTGGACGCTTCCTTAGGTGGAGAAGGATAGTCCAGGAGCTCAAACATTTCAGCCCTGGGCTCGTCCTCCACAACCACCGGGAAGGGGATGGCCGTAGACATCTCCCGGACAAAGGAAGCGAAAGACAGACTCTCAGGAGGAGAAAGCTGTCTTTCAGGAGAGGGAGTGGGATCAGAAGGAAGACCCTCAGACTCCTCGTCAGAGAAATATCTGGGGTCTTCTTCTTCCTCCCACGAGGCCTCACCCTCGGTGTCAGACACAAGTTCACGAACCTGTGTCTGCAACCTCGCCCGGCTCGACTCAGTGGAGCCACGTCCACGATGGGGGCGTCGAGAGGTAGACTCCCTGGCCTGCATCGGCGAAGCTCCCTCCGCCGACGTAGTCGGGGAGCCCTCCTGGGAGGTGGCCGCAGTCGGCACCGCACGCGGTACCGACGTCGGGGACCTCACCCCGGGCGATGGGCCAGCCGGCGCCACGCTCAACGGTACCGGAGGCGCAAGCACCTCCGGTACCGGAGGGGTAGGGCGCAACAGCTCTCCCAGAATCTCTGGGAGAACGGCCCGGAGGCTCTCGTTCAGAGCGGCTGCAGAGAAAGGCAAAGAGGTCGATGCAGGCGTCGACGTCAGAACCTGTTCCGGGCGAGGAGGCTGTTCCGGGCTGTCCAGAGTGGAGCGCATCGACACCTCTTGAACAGAGGGTGAGCGGTCCTCTCGGTGCCGATGCCTGCTGGGTGCCGACTCCCTCGGCGACCCAGAGCTCTCGGTGCCGACGCGGGGAGGCGACCGGTGTCGATGCTTCTTCGATTTCTTCCGAAGCATGTCACCGGAGCTCCCCGGCACCGACGAGGAGGACGTAGAATCCAGCCGTCGCTTCCTCGGGGCCGAGGCCGAAGGAGGTCGGTCTCGGGGGGGCTGTACCGCAGGAGCCCTCAGGGTAGGAGGAGACCCACCCGAGGGCTCACCGCCACCAGCAGGGGAATGGACAGCCCTCACCTGCACTCCTGACGATGCACCACCGTCCGACGACATCAGCAGACGAGGTCCCGGTACCACCGACGTCGATGCAGCTATCCGATGTCTCGGCGCCGATGCAGAGGCCCGATGCCTCGATGCACTCGATGCAGGGGCGGCCGAGGAAGATGGTCTGGACGCTGACGACGTCGATGCACTCGAAGATCCCGGTGCCGATGCCAACGAAGAGCCCGAGAACAACACGTTCCACTGGGCTAGTCTCGCTACCTGAGTCCGCCTTTGAAGCAGGGAACACAGACTGCAGTTCTGAGGGCGGTGCTCGGCCCCCAGACACTGAAGACACGACGAGTGTCGATCAGTGAGCGAGATAACCCGGGCGCACTGGGTGCACTTCTTGAAGCCGCTGGAAGGCTTCGATGTCATGGGCGGAAAAATCGCGCCGGCGAAATCAAAGTCCGAAATGACGGAAAAAGAGCACCAAAAAATTTGTAAGGGAGAAAATCTCGACCGAGGCCGAAAAGAGGCCTACCCCGACGACGAAAGAAAACTTATCGGGGCAAAAAGCTGGAAGTACGGGGAGGATTAACACGAAACCCGGGGGGGGGGGGGGGGGTTCCGGAGCACTTCCCGACACTTGAAAGACTTTTCCGAAGAAAAAACACGTCAAAATAAATTTGGACGCGCGAGGTCGACTTTCCGGGGCTCGACACGGCGAAAACACGACCGTACCGAGTGCGGACAAAAGAAGACTGGCCGGCTCAAGCCGGTTTCGGGCGGGAAGACGGCCGCGCATGCGCGGTGCGCGCGGGCGCGCGAGGACTAGCAAAGGACTTTGCTAGAGAAGTTTCCGATTGGAGGGGCTGCCGTGGACGTCACCCATCAGTGAGAACAAGCAGCCTGCTTGTCCTCGGAGAATTCTCTTTTAACTACTCCTTCCGATTTTGTCTCCTTCTGCCGTAGCATTGCAACAGGTAGAAGGAAGGCATCTCTATTATATAAAAAAAACTTCAGGATTTATATGTTGATACTGTTGCTCCATTAAGGCTGTCTTGGGAAAAGGATTTGAGTTTAGACACATCTGACTTTGATTGGTACACCTTTTGGGTTAATTCAATGCGCCCTACTAAATCAGCAGCGATATCCCACAGAGCCTACTGGACCCCTGCTAGAGTAGCAAGGATCACTAAAAGTGTTACCTACAAATGTTGGTCTTGTCAAGGAACAGATGGGTCACTAGCACACACGGTTTTTTTCTGTAAGAACGTTAGAGCATACTGGCAACTTATTTGGGCAAAAATGTGTCTTGTTTTTCATCTGCCTATGTCGACAGCAATCTCTTATGAAATAGTGATTCTGAGAGCCTCTTCTCCTATTATCTCTATTTTGGAATCGGATAAGAAATTGTTCAACATTCTATTAGCTGTTGCCTTGCATTTAATTGTCCCCAATTGGAAAAATAATGTACATTTAAATTATAATGAATGGTGGAGCTATGTATGTGTGATCAGAAAATATGAAATAATTCTGGCTCACAAACACCATAGAGTTAAGTCTGTTTTAAAGACATGGGCCCGCTTAGATTTATTTTGTCAAGATCCTCCTGGCACTAACTGACCTTGTATATTCATGCTGGTATCTAAGGATGGAATGCTGATAATGCTCTCTTCTTTTATTTTGGCTTCTTTTATTTGCCATGGATTGTTGATATTATTTTAATTTGTCTGTTTTTATGTTTTGAAAAAAAAAAAAACAACCTTTAATGAAGAACCCACTGGTTAGAGATTATGAGAGGCCACCTTTGGTGAAAAAACTTTAAACTCTCCCCGACTGGTACGTCGTCCAGCACGGACATGTTTACTGCGGCTATGCTGATCTGGAGCCTGTCAAAAACCCGTTCCTTGCTTTTGCTGGGGAGCTGCAGGGGCCCATTTAGGCGCACGCTGTTGACGAGTACGAGCACGCTGGGGCTGAGCCTGAGAAGGCTGTCAGGTAGGTGGAGTGTACCTACGCTTATTATAAGAATAGGGAGCACTCCTCCTGCCCCTGAAATAACGACTACCAGTTGAGGTAGATGCTGAAGGCGCCCAATGGGAGAGATTGTCGAGGGCGGTGACCCGCTGGTTGAGCTGTTCTACAACCTGCTCGACCTTCTCACCAAAAATATTATCCCCCTGGCAAGGAACATCCGCAAGCCGCTGCTGGGTCCTACTTTCCAGGTCAGAGGCAAGCAGCCATGAGAGTCTGCGCATCACTATACCTTGAGCAGCGGACCTGGATGGAACATCAAAAGTGTCATAAGCACCCCTGGACAGGAATTTATGACACGCCTTCAGCTGCCTGACCACCTCCTGAAAAGGCCTGGCTTGCTCCACAGGGAGTTTATCTACCAGGTCAGCCGGTTGCTTCACATTGTTCCGCATATGGATGCTCATGTAGAGCTGGTACGACTGGATCTTGGACACGAGCATGGAGGACTGGTAGGCCTTCCTCACAAAGGAGTCGAGAGTTCTAGATTCCTGCCCCGGGGGCGCCGAGGGAAAATCTCTAGAACTGCCAGTTCTCTTACTACTACTTACTACTACTACTTATCATATCTATAGCGCTACTAGACTCCAGGGCAGAGTCCACAACCAAAGAGTCGTGAGGTAACTGGGTCCTCATCAACTGAGGTTCTCTATGGACCCTATACTGGGACTCAATCTTAGGGATGGTGGGATTAGTTAAGGGTTTCGTCCAGTTCCTAAGCAAAGTCTCCTTGAGAACCTTATGCAAAGGAGCCGTGGACGACTCCTTAGGTGGTGAAGGATAGTCGAGGACCTTGAGCATCTCAGTCCTGGGCTCATCCTCAGTAACCACCGGGAAGGGAATGCCCACAGACATTTCCCGGACAAAAGAGGAGAAAGAAAGACTCTCCGGTGGAAAAAGCTTTCTTTCAGGAGAGGGAGTGGAGTCAGAAGGAAGACCACAAGACTCCTCAGATGAGAAATACCTGGGATCCTCTTCCTCCCCCCCCCCCCCCCCCACGAGGCCTCCTCCTCGGTGTCGGACAAAACTGGGCCTGTCTCGACTCTGAGAAACGATGTCCTCAATGGTGTTGTCTACAGACCCCCGACACAATTGGAGGAACTGGATAAAGATCTGATCGCTGATATTCAAAAGTTGGGGAAGAAAAGAGAGGTGCTGTTGTTGGGAGATTTTAATCTGCCGGATGTAGATTGGAAGGTTCCTTATGCGAAATCGGAAAGAAGTAGAGAGATTGTGGATGCTTTCCAAAGTGCTCTGCTCAAACAAATGGTGACGGAACCCACAAGGGAGGGAGCGACGCTGGATCTGGTGCTCACGAATGGGGATAGTGTGTCAAATGTCCGAGTGGCTGCGCACCTGGGAAGCAGTGACCATCAAACGGTTTGTTTTGATATAACGGCTCATGTGGTTAGCGGCCACTCTAAACTTAAAGTCCTGGACTTCAAGCGAACTGACTTTAACAAAATGGGGGAATACCTGAGGGAGCTGATGGGCTGCGAGAACACACAACATGTGGAAGGACAGTGGTCCAAGCTGAAAGAAGTAATAAACAGGGCCACAGACCTTTATATAAGGAGAGTAAATAAAAGCAAGAGAAAAAGGAAACCGATATGGTTTTAAAAGCAAGTGGCTGAGAAAATAAAGGCTAAAGAGTTAGCATTCCAGAAATACAAAAAATCTCAAGTAGAGGAACATGGGGAGGAATACCGGATGAAACTGAAAGAAACCAAGAGAGAGGTACGTCTGGCGAAGACGCAAGCGGAAGAACAAATGGCTAGAAATGTACGGAGGGGAGACAAAAACTTCTTCAGGTATATTAGTGAAAGGAGAAAGACTAAAAAGTGGATTGTGAGACTAAAAGATACAGCAAAATGCTATGTAGAAAATGATGAAGAAAAAGCAAATTTGCTAAATAAATACTTTTGTTCTGTTTTTACTGAAGAAAATCCTGGGGAAGGACCGAGAGGGACTGGCAAAAGTACACCTGAGAATGAAGTGGATAGAGCACCGTTCACGGAAGAGAGTGTGTATCAACAACTTGGAAAGCTAAAGGTGGACAAAGCCATGGGGCCGGACGGGATCCACCCCAGAATACTGAGGGAGCTCAGAGAGGTTCTGGCGGGTCCTCTTAAAGATTTGTTTAATAAATCCTTGGAGACGGGAGAGGTTCTGAGGGATTGGAGAACGGCGGAGGTGGTCCCTCTTCACAAAAGTGGTGATAGGGAAGAAGCTGGAAACTACAGGCCGGTAAGCCTCACTTCGGTTATTGGAAAAGTAATGGAAGCCATGCTGAAGGAAAGGATAGTGAATTTCCTGGAAGCCAATAAGTTGCAAGATCCGAGACAACATGGTTTCACCAAAGGGAAATCGTGCCAAACGAATCTCATTGAATTCTTTGACTGGGTGACAGGAGAATTAAATCAAGGACGTGCTATGGACGTCATCTACTTAGATTTCAGCAAGGCTTTTGACACGGTTCCCCACAGGAGGCTCTTGAATAAACTAGAAGGGCTGAAGATAGGACCCGAAGTGGTGAACTGGATTAGGAACTGGTTGACGGGCAGACGCCAGAGGGTGGTGGTAAATGGAGTTCGCTCGGAGGAGGGAAAGGTGAGTAGTGGAGTGCCTCAGGGATCGGTGCTGGGGCTGATTCTGTTCAATATATTTGTGAGTGACATTGCCGAAGGGTTACAAGGTAAAGTTTGCCTTTTTGCGGATGACACCAAGATTTGCAACAGAGTGGACACCCCGGAGGGAGTGGAAAACATGAAAAAAGATCTGAAGAAGCTAGAAGAATGGTCTAACGTTTGGCAATTAAAATTCAATGCAAAGAAATGCAAAGTGATGCACTTAGGGAGTAGAAATCCAAGGGAGGCGTATGTGTTAGGTGGGGAGAGCCTGATAGACACGGACGGGGAGAGGGATCTTGGGGTGATAGTATCTGAGGACCTGAAGGCGATGAAATAGTGCGACAAGGCGGTGGCCGTAGCGAGAAGGTTGCTAGGCTGTATAGAGAGAGGTGTGACCAGCAGAAGAAAGGAGGTTTTAATGCCCCTGTATAAGACGTTGGTGAGGCCCCACCTGGAGTACTGTGTTCAGTTTTGGAGGCCGTACCTTGCGAAGGATGTTAAAAAAAAATGGAAGCGGTGGAAAGAAAAGCTACAAAGATGGTATGGGAGTTGCGTTCCAAGACGTATGAAGAAAGACTTGCTGACCTGAACATGTATACTCTGGAGGAAAGGAGGAACAGGGGTGATATGATACAGACGTTCAAATATTTGAAAGGTATTAATCCGCAAACGAATCTTTTCCGGAGATGGGAAGGCGGTAGAACGAGAGGACATGAAATGAGATTGAAGGGGGGCAGACTCAGGAAAGATGTCAGGAAGTATTTCTTCACGGAGAGGGTGGTGAACGCTTGGAATGCCCTCCCGCGGGAGGTGGTGGAGATGAAAACGGTAACGGAATTCAAACATGCATGGGCTAGGCATAAAGGAATCCTGTGCAGAAGGAATGGATCCACAGAAGCTTAGCTGAAATTGGGTGGCGGGGGGAAGAGGGGTTGGTGGTTGAGAGGCTAGGATAGGGGAGGGCAGACTTATACGGGGTCTGTGCCGGGACTGGTGGTTGGGAGGCGGGAAATACTGCTGGATAGACTTATACGGTCTGTGCCCTGAAAAAGACAGGTAAAATCAAGGTAAGGTATACACATATGAGTTTATCGTGGGCAGACTGGATGGACCGTGCAGGTCTTTCTGCCGTCATCTACTATGTTACTATGTGTCGTCAAAATGTCGACTCCCTCGTCGGTGGCGGCGATGAAGCTTCCTCCGATGTCGACGGAGAGTCGACTTGGATGGCAGCCAAAGCCGATGCCGCAAGCAGTACTGGTGTCGGGGACCTCACCACAAGCAAGGAGCCAGCTGGTGCTTCTGCAAACAGTACCGAGGGCGCAAGCACCATCAGTACCAGTACAGACTGGCGCATCAGTCCTTCCAGGAGACCCGGAAGAACGGCTTGGAGGCGCTCGTCCAGAGTCTCTACCGGAAAAGGCAGGGAAGCCGGTGCAGGAGCCGGAGGCAGAACCTGTAAAGGATGAGGAGGCGGTACTGGGCTGTCCGATTACCGACGCATCGACACCTCCTGAATAGAGGGACAGCGGTCCTCTCGGCGTTGACGCTTCTCATGGGCCGCATCTCTCGATGCCCCAGAGCTCCTGGTACCGTGTCTAGAAGGAGACCGATGCCGATGCTTCTTGGCCTTTGCCCGAGGCACAGCATCGGCACTCCTCGGTACCGATGAGGACGTCGAATACAAACGCCCCCTCGGGGTCGGGTCCGAAGATGGTCGGTCCCGATGTGCCTGCGAAGCAGGGGCCTTCGAGACAGGTGGAGACCCACTTGATGGCTCACTACTCCCAGCGTGCAGTGGTCTGCCGACAGCCATTATCTGCACTCCCGACGTCGATAGCTTGCTCCGGTGCTGACATCGACACTGCCGAACTTGGTACCCTTGTTGACTCCTAAGTACTGGGCAAAGCTCCAAACAGACGGTCCTGCTGAGCTTGTCTCGCCGCTTGTGTCCTCTTCTTTAGACTGAGACACAAATTACAGGCGGCTGGGCGATGTTCGGGCCCAAGGCACTGAATGCACCACGCGTGTGGATCAGAACCCGAGATTGCCCGGCTGCACCGATCACACTTCTTGAAGCCGCTGGGAATCCTCGTTGTCATAGATGAAAAATAGCGGCGGCGAAGTCAAAGTCGGCGATGGTGCCAAAAAGAAGGCACAAAAAGGGAGAAACCCGAATGGGCGGCCTAAGTGGGCCGCAACGGTGGCGAAATGAAACTTAAACTGGCCAAAACTAAAACTCTAAGGAAAACTTTTTTTTTTTTTTACCAAATAGCTCAACGGAGTGTAAGGAGGAAAGGAAAGAGAGAAAAAAGACGCAAAAATCGCAAAAAGAGAACCAAAGGCTTCTTGGGACGCACTGAGAGGGACGAAAACACCGTCTCTTTCAACCGCGGACAAAAAGAAACTGATGTCCCCGCGCAATGGGCGGGAAGATGGCCACGCCTGCGCGCGACCGAAGGTTCTAGCAAACTTTTGTTGCTAGGAAGATTTCCGGACCTCAGGGCTGCCATGGGCGTCACCCATCAGTGAGAACAAGCAGCCTGCTTGTCCTCGGAGAATAGCATGTACCAAGACAGCCGGCTCCTCTCCAGCACTATCTAAAATCCTATTTACAGATGCGTGAGGTCCGCCATCTTCGCATCAGGCAGGAAAGTGACCATGTGATCCTCATGTTCACAAGCTATCCAGCTATCTAAATGCCTAATCCTCGAATAACCAACTACAACAGCCATCCTAATCCTTCCCTCCTGGGTAGAAACTCCTGGAGACACATCCTCAGTGCGACAGAATATTGCATCCCTGGTGGGCTGGTTCTGGCCCAACTTCACCAGTGTGATGCTCTACTTTTAGGAGACCTCCTTCTCCAAGGCAGCACAGGGGCTGCCAGACTGAAGGTGGGACTTCTCTACAACATCCTTGTAGGCCTCCTCTATGTACCTCTGTCTCCCTCAGCTCCTCCGCTACTCTAGCCTCACGAGAATAAACTCATTCTCAGAGAGCTAGGAGCTCTTTTCATTGAGCGCATACAACAAATCTCAACAGCTGGGAGATGATCATACATGTGACACTCAATGCAAAAGACTGGATGGCACTCCTCACGCTGCTGGACTGCTGTCTGCATCTTAGTATCAGTAAAATTGTAAATGACAGCAGATAAAGACCTATACGGTCCATCCAGTCTGCCCAACAAGATAAACTCATTTTAAATGGTATGCGACACTTTATATGAATACCCAAGTTTGATTTATCCTTGCCATTCTCGTGGATCAGACCAAAGATGTTTGCTCATTACTGTTCTTGTACTAAACGTTCACATCAAAGCCCCTTAAAATTTACATTCCAGCCCATCCATATCTACTCAGTCACGATCAGGGCACAAACCTTAGAAGTCTGCACAGCTCTTGTTTTGCTTCCCAATTATCGGCATTGCCACCCAATCTCCACTAAGATTCCATGGATCCATTCCTTCTAAACAGGATTTCTTTGTGTTTATTCCATGAATGTTTGAGTTCCATTACCGTTTTCATCATTACCACCTCCCTCAGGAGGGCATTCCATGTATCCACCACCCTCTCAGTGGAAAAAATACTTCTGACATTACTTCTGAGTCTGCCCCCCTTCAACCTCAATTCATGTCCTCAAGTTCTACCTCCTTCCCGTCTCCAAAAAAGGTTTGTTTGCAGATTAATACCTTTCAAATATTTGAACGTCTGTATCATGTCACCCCTGTTTCTCCCTTCTTCCAAGGTATGTGTTCAGGTCGGCAAGTTTGTCCTCGTACAGTTTGCAATGCAAATCCCATACCATTTTTGTAGCTATTCCTATATCATTTTTGTAGAGTTATTTAACTAAAACTTCTTAAGGCAATAGGCATATTACAGGAATATAAAGACCAGTAAAATTATACGGTATAATGTATTTAGTGTTTGCTTCTTAGATACTCATTAAATGCAATTAAAACTCTGATAAAATAACTCTTATCCTAATTAGAATAATTGGCTATAAATTAAGAGTTGTGCTAGGGGTGGGTAGGAGATGGGGAAGAAAGTGGGAATGAAGACTGAATAGGCCCTGCTGTGCCTGCTAGAGGTTATCTGTTAATGTTGTGGTACAAAGTTCAAGTTTTAAAGCTAGAGGAAAAAGGTATGAAGATTAGTTAATAACAAGCATTATTAACCAGTTTCCACAGTGTACACAAACTTTTTCTCGAGGTAGAAACTTAACAGCCAAAGAGCATTAAAAAGGATAGTAACAAGGCTCAAATCTTGTCCTAAAAGACAGTTATTTTCTGTTCTTTGGCTGCTGGAGAGTTAGCAATATCAGGGTAATTGAAATCTCCCATTAATATCGTGTTCCCCAGTTTGTTAGCCTCCCTAATTTCTGATAACATTTCTACATCTGTCTCTTCATCCTGGCCAGGTGGATGGTACTACACTCTTACCACTATCCTTTTCCCCTTTACACATGGAATTTCAATCCATAGGGATTCCAAGATGTGTTTTGTGTCCTATAGAGTTTTTAGTCTATTCGATTCAAGTCCGTCCTTAACATACAATGCTACCCCTCCACCAATTCGATCAACCCTATCACTGCGATATAATTTGTATCCTGGTATGACAGTGTCCCACTGGTTATCCTCCTTCCACTAGGTCTCAGAAATGCCTATTATATCTATTTTTTTTTCATTTAGTACAATATATTCTAACTCTCCCATTTTATTTCTTAGGCTTCTGGCATTTGCACATAGTCATTTCAGACAATGTTTGTTCCTATTTACATCCTGTTCAGCAGTTGACAGTGATAATGTGCAATTTTGAAAATCTGCCTACTTTTTATTTAAATACTCCTGGTCTACTATGCTCTCTATTGAACCTTGCT
This sequence comes from Microcaecilia unicolor, assembly GCF_901765095.1. Lineage (NCBI taxonomy): Eukaryota > Metazoa > Chordata > Amphibia > Gymnophiona > Siphonopidae > Microcaecilia > Microcaecilia unicolor. Next base: position 1,072,251 of record NC_044034.1, on the reverse strand, counting down.
ATCGGGATGCTCTGTCTTCCCTGTTTTGGTGACATCTTTGAAAGATACCTTATTCTGAGCCATGTGCTTTTGAGCAACTGTCGGCCTTCCCCCAGTTTAGAGTTTAAAAGCTGCTCTATCTCCTTTTTAAATGCCCATGGCAGCAACCTGGTCCCACCCTGGTTAAGGTGGAGCCCATCCTCCTTTGTGGAGTCTGTTATATAGTTGGAGAATTCTGTTGAAACCAGAGCCTCTCTCTAATTATACTGGGCACTCCTTGTGTTCTTCTAGTTTCCTGCAACTTCTAGCCTTCTCTGGAAAGGATCAGAACTGCACCTGCTGAACTACAGATGTGATTAGCCAGAGGGTTTTATCCTATTTGTACTTTATAGTAGAAGCACTGAGAATTCAGGCAAACATTCTTCAATGCTGAATACCTCATGTTGCTACACTTCAAATCCTAAATCCAGCTGTGCAGCTCTTCTTAGGAGACCAAGAGATCTGTGGAAGATCACCTGCTGCCCTGCCACATGAGTCCTGATAGCTCTGCACTCGAGCAGTACTGAGATGCCATCATGGCCTCATCTCCTGCATCTTACTGCCTGTGTCTGCAATTCTTTCATGGACATCCCTTGGTCAAATATTGAGCTGATAGCCTATTTACATTCCACCCCCTCCCCCAAAAGCTACTGATGGTGGATATTTGCAGTAAAGTGAAGCCAGGTAGATAGGGTACACAGCTCATAGATCCATCTTGTGGCACGTCACTTCCTCTATCTTTTCTACCCACATTTCCTTCATAATTTTAGTCCACTGCTTATCAAACTTTCTGTGCCACAACTCATTATCATGGACACACAAAGTATGCACCCATAGAGGCGCAGGCTGATATTTGTGTGGACAGCCCTCCCATGTCACAACCCCCATTTGCCAACCTGACCCACAGTTTGGGAAGTCCTGATTTCAGCCTTTACCTTTACAGGATTATTGAAGCAAAACTATCCAGTTTAGCAGGGTTGCCTGGGGAATTCACATGAATTCATGCTCACATCTTCTACCTTACTAGAAGTCATCTTTCTTGTAATTACCATTTTTATGGGGGGGGGGGGGTCCAAGAAAGCACAAAGGCAGACGGTCTGCAAACTCCAAGGTGGAAAATGAAAAAGAGCAGATCGTTTAAAAGTAAAACGTAATTTATTTTTAAAAAAACACTATAGCAATACTTATATAAATACAATCAGCCCGACACAGGCCGTGTTTCGCCCAACTGGGCTGCTTCAGGGGCTATACAAAAGTCCTTTGCTACCAAACATGGGGCAAATGGAAAATGTCCTGTCAATAAATATATGGAGGATTTATTTGATCTGAAAAAAACAGCTAAATCAGAGATGCCAAAACATAATCCGCTGACTTGAAGCCAGTACTACGGTCTCATATCTCCGAAGTTTTCAGCAACTCCACACTCACTGTTCATCAATGCATCATACATCATACATCCACTTCTGATCTCTCAACCCCCGTATTTCCACAAAGAGGTGGGAAAATGTGGGATACAAATGCAATAAATAAATAAATAAATGCAGTGTATATGTGCCTCTTACCTGCACCCTTCTCCTCCACTGCTAACTCCAGACTCCGTTCCTTTTATCTTGCTGCACCATATGCCTGGAATAGACTTCCTGAGCCGGTACGTCAAGCCCCATCTCTGACCATCTTCAAATCTAAGCTAAAAGCCCACCTTTTGATGCTGCTTTTAACTCATAACCCTTGCTCACTTGTTCAGAACCCTTATTTTATCATCCTCACTTTAATATTCCCTTATCTCTTGTTTGTCTGTCCTAATTAGATTGTAAGCTCTGTCAAGCAGGGACTGTCTCTTCATGTTCAAGTGTACAGCGCTGCGTACGTCTAGTAGCGCTACAGAAATAAGTAGTAGCAGTAGACTTTTGCAGGGGGTCCAAGAGGAGTGTGTGGGTATGCTCCTGCAAAGACTAACTCAGGGTGTGCAGAGTCCTTGCTAGGACCGCCCTGCGGAATGAGAATGTGTCCTCCTATTGGGACCTCCACAAGTATGTGTCCTTGTAGAGGCTGCTTTGGGAATGTGAATACCTTTGTATTTGGATTTTTTATTTAATTATTCACCTTTCTGAACAAGCTTATGATGACTTTCAGGTAAAGTAGGTATTTCCCTGCTCCAGCGAACTTATAATCTAGGAGCCTCATTTAACACAGCCCCTGTTATTGTCAAATGGCTTGAGATGTGTAGTGTCCTTGCAGAGATCTTCCCAGGCTTTGAACATCTATAGACCTCTGGAGAGGGGACCATTGGTTGTGACTTTGGAGTGTATATCCCTGCACTGACCTCAATGCAGTCTGTAGATCTGTGTAGCTGTAGGGATCTCTACTGGTTGTGTGGTATCCTTGCAAAAACTGCCCTGGGGTTTGCAAGTGCATGTGTGTGCAGATACACCTTGCTGTGGGTGGTGTCCCTTCCCTGGGGTGTGCAGGTGTGCCCCTGCAGGGCTCTCCTTTGGTTGTATATTCCTGAAGAGACCACCCTGCGTTGACGTGCTTTTGTGGCATACATCTGTTTTTCTCTGCACTGTTTAACCTATGGTGAGTAAGCAAGTCCAGGTACTGTAGCCAGAGCCCAGTATACAGCAAGCACCCAGTTGCTGTTGCCATGGTTACAGGCTGTATGTATGTGTCTCTATGTTGAGGGTTTCAGGGATGAGTCTCTCACCAAGAATAGCTGTCTCTGCAGCTTCTATGCTCCATGCCTTCACATAGGAGGCCCATACCATGGGCTAAACCATTCCCTGATAACTCTGGGGGAATCCATGGAAAGCACCCCAGTGTTAACCATCAGGGTCTCAGCAGGTTGTGTCAGCGGTTGGAGTAGGAAGAGGCACAGGTTGCCCAGGCTTCCCTACCCTATCTGCCTCCCAAGGATTTCCCTCCCTTGCCTACCCAGTCTATCCCTGCTCTCTTCCCTCCCTCCCTCCCTCTTCACTGGGCTTGTTCTCTGCCTGGTGCAGCCCTGCTCTCTGAAGCCCTGCTGCAGTCTTGCTCTCTCTTCCTGCGCTGCAGCCCTGCTGCAGTTCAGTTCTGTGTGTGTGTCTCTCTCTGCAGTCCTATAGCAGTCCTGCCCTGTCCATCTCACTTTATCTGCAGTGCTCTCAAGTCCACTGTCCATCTGTCTCTGTTCCCTGCAGCCCATCCATAGGTGTCTGTTGGGCTGAACCAGGATTCTGCAGCAGATGTCATCACCCTCTGATTCTACAACTCAAGCAAGAACTCTTGCCCGGAGAAATCCTGTGACTATTTTGTTTGCTACTATCTCTTCCTTGTTTTTCAGAGCAAGGGTAGGGGTGGGTTCCTGGCTGCATGGACTGCAGGTGCTTTTAGTGGATGTGACAGCGAGGGACGCTCTCTGTGTGAGTGTATTTCTGCCATGTTTTCATGTACACATTGAAGGCTCAGGGAGTCTTGGAAATACTCGCCATTTGGATGTAGGAGAGCTTGTTCTGAGGATCCTCCTCTCGCATTAAGGCAGGAAACCAAGGTGAGAACTAAGGGTCTATAAAGCTGCCTGGTATGACTGGGCTAACTCTAGGGGTGTGTACCATGTGTTAACAAAACTGTAATAGCAGGGGCTTCTGCTTCTGCAGAGCATGATCGAGCTGCATTAGAGATGTGTGTGCATGGTGGAGGCTGGTTCTCAGTACTGGGTACTGAAATGCAAGACTCAGCTGGACTGACAGCTCCGTGTGAGGTCTGAGTAGAAGAAGAGTAGGGCAGGATTAGAGGGCATTAGCAGAGCTGTGTGCTGGAGAATAACAGGATGGGAGTTGTATTTGCAGAGCTGCTCTGCACTGGAAGAGTGAGGCAGGGACTGTGGGGCACTGGTAAAGCTTTGTGTGTGTGGTGGAATTTCAGGACCTCGGAGAGAGAGAATATCACTGTTCATGCTTTGTTTTTCACACTTTTCTTTCAGGAGAGCTCAGAGGGGTAATGTTATAAGAGGGAAAGTATGTATAGATATGTATAAAATAGCATACTTGAAGCCTCCCACACAACTTGATCATGTATGTGTTGAGAAGAATCAGTGCTTATCCCTCCACTTTCTCAATAACCTGCATAACTGCTGCTCCAGCCCCTTCTCCACCCACACTTCACCTCACATACACATATCTTTCATCTAAAGTGGGCTGGCTCAGAGGCACTTAATCAGATGGTGCCACTGAATATTAGCACCAACTGGCCATGGCACCATCGGGTTAATGCTGGGGAGGACCCAGAAGTTACCCAGGCTTCACAGATATTCAGAGCCATTGCACAGGTATCTTAGACTGCAAATAGGCTCCACAGATATGGTATCTTAGATGCAAATAACTCTGCCAGGCTCCACAGATATTCAATGCCAGTGCCTGGGTATCTTAGACTGCATATAATTCTGTCCTGTGTCCGATGGACAATCTGTGCACAGCTCTGAGTATCGGTCATAACTCGATAACTTCTGGGCACCACCAAACACCTGGATAATCAATGCCAGACCTGAATATCTGGACCTAATGCTGCCTGCATGGTCAGTGTTATCACAAATGCTGAAGATCAACTGAAACACAGACCAGGAGTGGAGCTAGCATTGATCAAGCCCGGCAAAATGCCCAGGGCTGCCCAATGGTAGGGCCCAGAGCAGTTTTTTTTTCTTTTTTTTTTTTTCAGGGTTCTAAAAATTTAGAAATTATCTGCATTGAATCCAGAAGGATGGCTTAAGTGGATATTTTTCAGAGTTTAGCCCTCTACAGCAAGGATCTGTACTGGGATCAGTGCTATTTAATATATTTATAAGTGATCTGGAAATGAAAACAAGTGAGGTGATTACATTTGCAGATGACACAAAGTTATTCAAGGTTGTTAAAACACATGCGGATTGTGAAAAATTGCAGGAAGATCTCAGAAAATTGGAAGACTGGGCATCCAAATGGCAGCTGAAATTGAATGTGGACAAATGCAAAGTGATGCACATGGGAAAGAATAATCCAAATCATAGTTACCTGACCCTAGGGTCCACCTTGGGATCAGCACCCAACAAAGAAGGTGTCATTTTAGACAATACGCTGAAATCTTCTGCCCAGTGTGTTGCGGCAGCCAAAAAAGCAACAGCATGCTAGGCATTATTAGGAAAGGGATGTATATGACCGAGAACACTATAATGCCTCTGTATTGCTCCACGGTGCGACCTCACCTTGAATATTTCGTTCAGTTCTGGTTGCCATATCTCAAAAAAAAAGATATAGTGGAATTAGAAAAGGTTCAATGAAGAGAGACCAAAATGATAAACTGTACGGAACTCCTCTCATATGAGAAGAAAGGCTCTTCAGCTTGGAAAAGAGAAGGCTGAGGGGGATATGATTGAGGTCTACAAAATCCTGTGGTGTAGAACGAGAAGTGATTTTTTTTTTTTTTTACTCTTTCAAAAAGTACAAAGACTAGGAGACACTCAAGGAAGTTACATGGAAGTACTAAAACAAATAGGAGGAAATATTTTTTCACTCAACGAATAATTAAGCTCTGGAACTCTTTGCCGGAGGATGTAGTAACATAAGAATAGCCATACTGGGTCAGACCAATGGTCCATCGAGCCCAGTAGCCTGCTTCAAACAGTGGCCAATCCAGGTCACAAGTACCTGCCAGAAACCCAAACAGTAGCAACATTCCATGCTATCAATCCCAGGGCAAGCAGTTTCTTCCCTATGTCTGTCTCAATAGCAGACTAGAGACCTTTTCTCCAGGAACTTGTCCAAACCTTTTTAAAACCCAGATACGCTAACCACTGTTCTTATGCTAAAAATGCAAAGCATTCTAGTTTATGCGTTCCAATGATGTATAACTACATTCCAAGTAACCTAGTATCCTGTTTCTAACTGTGGCCAATCCAGGTCACAAGTACCTGGCAGAAACCCAATTAGTAACAGCATTCCATGCTACCAATTTCAGGGCAAGCAGTAGCTCCCCCCATGTCCATCTCAATAACAGACTATGGACTTTTCCTTCAGAAACTTGTCCAAACCTATTTTTTTAAAACCCAGATACGCTAACTGCTTTCATTTGTGAAAACTCTGCCAAGCTAACCGCCTTCACCACGTTCTCCGGCAACGAATTCCAGAGTTTAATTACACGTTGGGTGAAGAAAGATTTTCTCCTATTTGTTTTAAATGTACTACACTGTAGTTTCATCGCATGCCCCCTAGTCCTAGTATTTTTGGAAAGCGTGAACAGATGTTTCACATCCACCTGTTCCACTCCACTCATTATTTTATAGACCTCTATCATGTCTCCCCTTAGCCGTCTCTTCTCCAAGCTGAAAAGCCCTAGCCTCCTTAGTCTTTCTTCATAGGGAAGTCGTCTCATCCCTGCTATCATTTTCGTTGTCCTTCGCTGCACCTTTTCCAATTCCACTATACCTTTCTTGAGATGCAGCGACCAGAATTGGACACAATACTCAAGGTGCGGTCGCACCATGGAGCGATACAACGGCATTATAACATCCTCACACCTGTTTTCTATACCTTTCCTAATAATAACCAACATTCTATTCGCTTTCATAGCCGCAGCAGCACACTGAGCAGAAGGTTTCAGTGTATTATCAACGACACCCAGATCCCTTTCTTGGTCCGTAACTCCTAAGACCAAAGGGGGAGGGATCCTCCATCATGACTGGTCCTGGAGCAAGAGACCATCCTATGCCTGGAGCCGGAGAGGACGATTGAACAGGAGCCTGACCATATCCGCGTACCAGGGACGTCTGGGCCAATCCGGGGCCACCAGGATCACTTGACCGGGATGACTTGCAATGCGAGTCAGTAACCTGCCCATCATAGGCCATGGGGGAAAGGCATAGAGCAGGCCCCTGGGCCAAGGTTGTAGAACAGCATCAATGCCTTCCGAGCCCAGCTCTCTTCCCCTGCTGAAGAAACGGGGAACCTTCGCATAGAATGCGGTGGCCATTAAGTCCATCACCGGCAACCCTCAACGGGCAGCTATCTAATCGAAGGCCAGAGGGGAGAGTGCACTCCCCCGGCTCCAACTGGTGGCGACTGAGAAAGTCTGCTTGCACATTCTGTGACCCCGCTATATGAGCCGCCGTCAAGAGCGAGAGGAGTCTTCTGCCCAACGGCAGATCAGGGTTGCCTTGTGCGCTAGTGGTACACTCTTGGTGCCCCCCTGATGGTTCACGTAGGCGACCGCCGTCGCATTGTCTGAGAGAATTCGAACTGGGCAACCACGGAGAAGAAACAGAAACTCCTCAAGGGCCAGACGAATCGCCCGCAACTCCAAGCAGTTGATGGACCAAGATGCCTCCGTTGAGGTCCAAATGCCCTGGGCCGTCTGTTGGACGCAATGAGCCCTCCCCAACCAGACAGCGACGCATCCATGGTCATGATCTTCCATTCCGGGGTTTGCAGAGGGATGCCCGACACCAGATTCTTTTGAATGAACCACCAGTGCATGATTGTGTGCAGACGGGTAGAACATGGCACCCGAACCTCATAATGCCTCACAAATCTACTGCATTTTTTCGAGGGGGTGAACAAGCATGTGGACAAAGGGGAGCTGGTGGATATTGTATATCTAGATTTTCAGAAGGCGTTTGACAAAGTGCCTCATGAAAGACTCCAAAGGAAACTGGAGAGTCATGGGATCGGAGGCAGTGTATTATTATGGATTAAGAGCTGGTTAAAAGACAGGAAGCAGAGAGTAGGGTTGAATGGTCAGTATTCTCGATGGATAAGGGTAGTTAGTGGGGTCCCTCAGGGGTCTGTGCTGGGACCGCTGCTTTTTAACATATTTATAAATGACCTTGAGATGGGAGTAACTAGTGAGGTAATTAAATTCGCAGATGACACAAAGTTATCCAGGGTCGTCTCGTCGCGGGAGGAGTGTGAAAGATTACAAGAGGACCTCGTGAGACTGGGGGATTGGGCATCCAAATGGCAGATGAAGTTCAACGTTGACAAGTGCAAAGTGATGCATGTGGGAAGGAGGAACCCGAATTACGGCTATGTCATGCAAGGTTCCGCTTTAGGAGTTACAGACCGAGAAAGGGATCTGGGAGTCATCGTGGATAGGACGTTGAAATCTTCCGCTCAATGTGCTGCGGCGGCTAAGAAGGCGAACAGAATGTTGAGTAATATTAGAAAAGAGATGGAAAACAAGCATGAGGATGTTATTATGCCATTATATCGCTCCATGGTGCAACCGCACCTGGAGTATTGTGTTCAGTTCTGGTCGCCTCATCTCAAAAAAGATATAAAGGAATTGGAGAAGGTGCAGAGAAGGGCGACGAAAATGATAAAAGGGATGGGACGACTACCTTATGAGGAGAGGTTAAGACGGCTAGGACGCTTTAGCCTGAAGAAAAAGCGGCTGAGGGGTGATATGATAGAGGTCTACAAAATAATGAGTGGGGTAGAGCGGACAGATGTGAAGCGTTTGTTTACACTTTCTAACAATAATAGAACTAGGGGACACAAGATGAAATTAGAATGTGGTAGGTTTAAAACAAATTGGAGAGAGTTTTTCTTTACTCAGTGTGTGGTTAGACTCTGGAACTCATTGCCGGAGAAGGTAGTGACGGCAGCTGGCCTTGCTGAGTTTAAAGAGGGTCTGGACAGATTCCTGAAGGAAAAGTCCATTGATCGTTATTAAATTCTGGGTTTTTGCCAGGTTCTTGGGGCCTGGATTGGCCGCTGTCGGAGACAGAGTGCTGGGCTTGATGGACCTTTGGTCTTTTCCCAGCGTGGCAGTGCTTATGTACTTATGTACTATCCTCCGAGAGAGGAGACCAATGACTCAGAAGGTGCCACTGCAGGGGGCGCGTGTGAGCTTTGGCCCACTTTGATGTCCAAGGTGGAGACCATGGAACCCAGAGCTTGTACATAGTCCCAAGCCCGTGGGTTCGGAGTTTGGAACACAGCTCGCAACTGTCCCTGCAACCGCTGTTCTCGAGCTGAAGAAAGAGAAATTATCCCTGTTCGGGTATTGAAGCACACTCCCAAGTATTCCAGCGTCTGGGAGGGCATAAGGCTGCACTTTGGGAAGTTGATCACCCAACCAAGCGACTGAAGCAACCAGACCACTCTGTCGGTTGCCCGTCAACTCTCCTCGAAAGAAGACGCCCACACAAGCCAGTCGTCTAGATAAGGATGGACTTGAATCCCTTCCTTTCTGAGACAGGCGCCACTACGACAAGGACCTTGGAAAAAGTCAGAGGTGCTGTGGCTAGGCTGAAGGGCATCACTTTGAATTGAAAATGATGACCGAGAACTGCAACGCTAAGAAAATGCCTGTGGGGAGGCCAAATTGAAATGTGTAAATAGGTCTCTTTGAGATGGAGAGACGTCAAAAACTCCCCTGGCTGTACCACTGCGATCACTGAGCGGTGGGTTTCCATGTGGAAATGCCGAACCCGTAAGGACCTGTTGACGCACTTAAGATCTAGGATGGGTCACCAAGAACCGCCCTTTTTTGGCACCACAAAATAAATGGAGTATCGACTGCACCCTCTTTCTGATGGGGGTACAGGCTGGACGGCTCCCAGTCGTTGTAAGTCGATGAGGGTGTGATGAACTGCCTGCACCTTGGTAGGAGATTTGCAAGGAGATTCCAGAAACAAGTCTACTATCGGACGAGCCAATTCCAACTTGTAGCCATCTCTGATAATCTCCAAGACCCATCCGTCAGATGTTACCCTGGTTCACTCCCCCAGGAATAGGGACAGCCTGCCCCCAATAACCGGCTGGAGATGGACCAGGGCCCCATCATTGGGCGGACCTGGCTGCGGGCTGGTTTCTGTTACCGGAAAGGAAGGCCTGCCTGTCACCTCGAAAGGGCTGAGGTCTTTGAGAAGACCTTGCTCTCTGAAAAGAGGCCCTGCAACCTGGACGGTAACAACGTGTATCCCTAAACTTAGGTCTAGGTCCCGCCGGTCACACAAATTTGGACCTGTCCTCCGGGAGGCGCTGGCCCTTAGAGTCACCGAGGTCCTTCACAATCTGTCCTAGGTCTGTCCAAAACAAAAGCTTTCCCCTTAAAGGAAGTCTTGTCAGCCGTGAGTTAGAGGCCACGTCTGCAGCCCAATGTCGCAACCACAGCCAGCAACATGCGGTGACCGCTAGGGATACCTCCTCTGTCGCCCTCAAAAGATCATAAAGAAGATCTGCAAGGAAGGCTAAACCGGACTCTAAGGCTGGCAAAACAGCCACGAGGTCCTCCAGAGAGGAGGCTTTCTGTACCTATGATAAGCATGCCCATGCTGCATAGGAGCCACAAACTGAAGCTTGCAGGGAAAGGGCCGCTACTTCAAAGGGCAGCTTCAAGCAAGTCTCCAACTTACCATCCTGAGGGTCCTTGAGCGCCGTACCACCCTCCACCGGGAGAGTGGTTTTCTTAGTGACCGCTGTTGTGATTAATGAATCCACCGTAGGAACCTTCAGCAAGTCTAAGTCAGGAGCAGGCAGCGCGTTGTGAAAATGATGAGGCTATTATGAAGATGAAGCTCCCACCTCAGGATCCCAGGTCCCTCTTTCACTCAGGGTGAGCTGGTTCTCAGTATGCAGATTTTATGCAAATTAGTCTACTACCCCTTTCTACTCGGGGTGACCTGGTTCTCAAAAAGGCAAACATAGTCAGGTCTCATCAACAGGATTTTTCTCATACTAATCTTTATTCCAGCCTCTGGGGCACACTTCTTTTAGCTTAAAACACTTTCACAAGCTTAAACAGTTCTTCCAGCTTAACCATTTCTTCCTACTCAGTGCAATCTTCCAGCTTAAACATTTCTTCTTGCACAGTTCAATACCCAACAGATTTCTTCCCCCTGAGCCTTCCCACACAGGCATCTGGGCTCAGTACTACTCAGTCCTGGACACACAGTCCTTCATTGTAGTACACAGTTCTTATACTTGATACTCTATCAGTCCTTCTTGGTAACACACTGTTCTAGACACAGTCTTTTCATCTTGGACACACAGTCCCTCTTTGAACACACAGTTCTTATACCTAACACTCTAGGGCCTTCTTACTCCCAGCCAGCTTCCTTGCTTTGCACACAGTTCACCACCAGTCCAAAGGGCTCAGCCAGTACTTCTCATGGGGATCCTCCTGCTTCAGTTACCAGCTCTCTTCTTCAGCTGCTAGCTCTCCTCTCTCCCTCACAACTCAGGTGGGGTATTAAGTGGTTAATGGCCAAACAGGACCCAGCCCATAACCTGCTGCACCTGTTTCCTCCTCCAGGACTCTGCTCGGTCCTAGTGACCTCCTGCTATACATCCCCCTACTGAATCCCTTTAGTGACTCACCCAGCCCTTCTCCCTGGACATTTTAGGGGTAGGACAGCCTCTTCCTTCTCACAGCGTAAAGACGCGACATAGCTCTAGCAACCTTAAGCCCACTGTCCGGCGTATCCTACTGCGCCGCAATAAGGATGTTCATGGCCTCATGCACATGAATGAGGTGGGCATTTGGTGCCAGACATAGTAGAGGGCACCGGACCTGTTCCCCCTGACGATTCAGGGGGTGACATGGCCAAAACCTCAAAAGCCCTAATAATCAGGGAGGGAAGCGCTTCCCTGCGAAAAAGGCAGGCAGATTGTAAGCTCTTTGAGCAGGGACTGTCTTTCTTCTATGTTTGTACAGCGCTGCGTATGCCTTGTAGCGCTATAGAAATGCTAAATAGTAGTAGTAGTAGTAGTAGCCGTCGGGTCATCCTCCTCCTCAGAAGGCAGGGTGACCTCATCTGCCAAATCCAATGATTCTGAGTGAGAGCCCGGAGACAAAACCGGGCCATCTGTGTCAGATAGGTCCTCGGGATCCAAAATTTCCACCCGGGACGTTTTGGTAGGAAAGACTGAGAGGCTGTAGCAACCGAAGTTTGCTGAGGAAGAGACGGGGCTGCCTGAAGAGAAGCTCCTGACTTCTTCAGAAGAAAGGCATTGTGCATTAATAAAACAAAATCCAGGGAAAAAGGAACTGAAAGGGACTTCCCTGCTCCCTCTAAATTGCTTTCCTCCATGGAAGCCTGTGCCACAGAAGTGCGCTTTGTCTCCTGTCAACCGCCACATGCGGAACTGGTCGCACCTGAGAGGAAAAAATGGTGCCCGCCGACGCGCGCTGCACTAACTGCCACGAGGAAACTGCCGAAACTATCCCCTGCGCTTCAGACTCCCTGCACTTCTGACTCCCCGGACGCCTGAGGGGAATCCCCATAGCGCTGAACAGCCGCTGTGGGCTGACAGCGGCACAACTCGCATGCCCCCGACGCTGCTCTCCGGCCTCCACACTGGGAGAAGCTTAGCCGCCTCAGAAGGCACTGACAAGCTCCACAAGTGCCTGCCCCTCAAACAGACTCGGCAGCCCGTCTAGCTACTCCGTATGATTAAACAAAAACAAAGTCTCTTAAAGAGATTCTTACTTTTTTTTTTTTGTCTTGCTCAGGAGAGAAAGGCAACACCCGATCAGGCCCACAGGCCCCCTGATGACTCTGCTTCAGTCGCAGCCCTCTGCCATGGCGGTTATCTTTTTTCACATACTCCTCGCCCTGCTGGTTGCGGTGTTGGACTACTTCTCTCTCCCTCCTCCAGATTTCAACCCTTTCTTCCACCTCAATCTCACTGTTTTCCCTCCTTTGAAGTCCACTCTATCCGCCTTTTCTCTCCTCTGTCTCTTCGAATAGCGGTCATTTATCGTCCCCCTGATAAGTCCCTTTCATCCTTTCTCAGTGACTTTGATGCCTGGCTTGCCTTCTTCCATGATCCTTCCTCCCCCTCTCTCATCCTTGGTGACTTGAATATTCCTGCTAATGATCCTTCCAACTGTTATATTTCCAAGTTACTCGCTTTAACATCCTCCTTTAATCTCCAACTATGCTCCACCTCCCCCACTCATCAAAATGGTCACTGTCTTGATCTCATCTTCTCCTCCAACTGTCCACCCTCTAGTTTCCTTGCCTCTGATCTTCCCCTCTCTGATCACCATCTTATAACTTTTACACTTAAATCTCCTCCCTCCCAGACCCGTCCTATCTTATCTAATTTATCTAGGAATCTTCACGATATTGACCCTTCATCTCTATCCTCCCATGTTTCAAACCTCCTCTCTACTGTGGCACCATCCACGTCTGTCAACGAAGCTGTTTCTTCTTACAACGATACTCTATCCTCTGCCTTAGACACACTTGCACCTTTGATGACTCGCCCTATAAGGCGTACAAAACCCCAACCTTGGCTGACTTCTAATATCCGCTACCTACGTTCCTGTACCCGCTCCGCCGAACACCTCTGGCGGAAATCTTGGGCCCTTGCTGATTTCTTACACTTTAAGTTCATGCTGACCTCCTTCCAATCTGCTCTTTTACGTGCCAAACAGGATTATTATATTCAACTGACCAACTCTCTTGGCTCTAACCCTCGACTTCTCTTCACCACATTGAACTCTCTCCTCAAGGTGCCCCCTCCCCAAACTCCCCCTTCATTATCTCCTCAGACCCTTACTGAATTCTTTCACAACAAGGTTCAAAAGATAAACCTTGAATTCTCTACTTCACCATCTCTCCCTCCACTAGTCCGTTCCCCTCTCTCTCCTTCCCCTCATTCCTTTTCCTCTTTTCCTGAAGTTACTATAGAGGAAACTACACTTCTCCTTTCTTCCTCAAAAATGTACCACCTGTTCCTCTGATCCCATTCCCAACCACCTTCTTAATGCCATCTCACCTGCTCTTATTACTTTTATCTGTCACATTCTCAACCTCTCACTTTCCACTGCAACTGTCCCTACTGCCTTTAAACATGCTGTGGTCACACCTCTCCTTAAGAAGTCTTCACTCGACCCTACTTGTCCCTCTAATTACCGACCCATCTCCCTTCTCCCTTTTCTTTCCAAATTACTTGTGTGCTGTTCACCACCGCTGCCTTGATTTTCTCTCCTCACATACTATTCTTGACCCACTACAATCTGGTTTTCGCCCTCTCCACTCAACCGAAACTGCACTTACTGAAGTCTCCAATGACCTATTACTGGCTAAATCCAGAGGTCTGTATTCCATCCTCATTCTTCTTGATCTTTCCGCTGCTTTTGACACTGTCGATCACAGCATACTCCTCGATACCCTGTCCTCACTTGGATTCCAGGGCTCTGTCCTTTCCTGGTTCTCTTCCTACCTCTCCCTCCGCACCTTCAGTGTTCACTCTGGTGGATCCTCTTCTACTTCTATCCCTCTGCCTGTCGGCATACCTCAGGGTTCTGTTCTTGGTCCCCTCCTCTTTTCTATCTACACTTCTTTCCCTTGGTTCATTAATCTCATCCCATGGCTTTTCCTACCATTTATATGCTGATGACTCCCAAATCTACCTTTCTACCCCTGATATCTCACCTTGCATCCAAACCAAAGTTGCAGCGTGCTTGTCTGACATTGCTGTCTGGATGTCTCAACGCCACCTGAAATTAAACATGACCAAAACCGAACTTCTCATTTTCCCCCCCAAACCCACCTCCCCACTCCCCCGGTTTTCTATTTCTGTTGATGGCTCTCTCATTCTCCCTGTCTCCTCAGCTCGAAACCTTGGGGTCATCTTTGACTCTTCTCTCTCCTTCTCTGCTCATATCCAGCAGATTGCCAAGACCTGTCGTTTCTTTCTTTACAACATCCGTAAAATCCGCCCCTTTCTTTCTGAGCACTCTACCAAAACCCTCATCCACACCCTTGTCACCTCTCGTTTAGATTACTGCAATCTGCTTCTTGCTGGCCTCCCACTTAGTCACCTCTCCCCTCTTCAATCGGTTCAAAACTCTGCTGCCCGTCTCGTCTTCCGCCAGGGTCGCTTTATTCATACTACCCCTCTCCTCAAGTTGCTTCACTGGCTCCCTATCCGTTTTCATATCCTGTTCAAACTTCTTCTACTAACCTATAAATGTACTCACTCTGCTGCTCCCCAGTATCTCTCCACACTCGTCCTTCCCTACACCCCTTCCCGTGCACTCCGCTCCATGGATAAATCCTTCTTATCTGTTCCCTTCTCCACTACTGCCAACTCCAGACTTCGCGCCTTCTGTCTCGCTGCACCCTATGCCTGGAATAAACTTCCTGAGCCCCTAAGTCTTGCCCCATCCTTGGCCACCTTTAAATCTAGACTGAAAGCCCACCTCTTTAACATTGCTTTTGACTCGTAACCACTTGTAACCACTTGCCTCCACCTAGTCTCCTCTCCTCCTTCCTGTACATATTAATTGATTTGATTTGCTTACTTTATTTTTGTCTATTAGATTGTAAGCTCTTTGAGCAGGGACTGTCTTTCTTCTATGTTTGTGCAGCGCTGCGTACGCCTTGTAGCGCTATAGAAATGCTAAATAGTAGTAGTAGTAGTAGCCCCGGGTGACGGAGGAAAGGTAGGGGGAGACCGGGAGGGACCTGGCACTACCAGGTGTACACCAGAAGCCACAAACACCCTGACTGTGCTAAACTAGGCCTAAAGGACACCAGTAGCCAGATCAAACCAGAGGTGCACAGAGATGTCCCTCCACCTGCTAGATAGAATACTGAGGTTTACTTGGTTGCACAGGTCCACATATAGCAAATCTCGGAGGTTCTCTGCTGGTAGAGGGACATAACCCACAAGTCTCTGGATTGATCTGTGGGACGTTATGGAATTCAGTGTTCTACTTGTAGTCCCTGATATCGCCAACTGAAATCAGTATTTCAGGTCCTATAATGTACCAGGATAGGGTTGTCAGAAATCCAGGACTGGCACAGAACTGCCCTCCTGGAACTGGGTAACTTGGTAGTTCACTAGCTCATTTACAAACTATAACTACTATCATACCCAGAGCTAGGTTCTGTACTTATGTTTCCCTGCTATTTCTGAAGAGGCAAAATGCAGGGGGGGGGGGGGGGGGGGGGGCGGTGCAGGAGGAATTAGTGCAGTAGTAAGAAAAAAGTAATTCTGGGGAGGGACCCACAAATGTTTGCCCATGGCCCATATAGTGTTAATCTGGCCCAGGAAGGGGCCACCTTAAGTTGCACCTTCCTTCCTTCACCCTCCCCCCGCCCCTTTCCTCTGCAGTGTCCCACCTACAGGAAGCTGCATCAGCGAGAGAGGATGCGGCAGAGGAAAGGTCCTGCTGGCCAGAAAGGCAGGTTTCAGCACTCTCTGTGCTGCGTGTGGACTGATCGGGAGGAGCCAGAGCAATGCAGGACCTGGGGGGGAGATGGGATGGAGGAACTGGAGCAATGCCAGATCCACGCAGCCAGGTGAGGGGAGAGAAGGGGATCAATAAAGGAGATATTCCAAAACCCGGCATGGGGAGAGTAGGGAGATGCTGAACCGGATGGTGAGGGGGCAGAGATGCTGGACTTGGGGGTGGGAAGCAGAGGAAAAAGAGAAACCTGAAGCAAAGGGGAAGGGGAAAAACAGATAGATGTTGGGGTTAGCTGAGAAAGCGACTGGACCAGAGGACAGACGACACACATGCTGGACCAACAGAGAGGGAGGGAGAGGGGAGAGAAGGGGATCAAGAAAGGAGATATTCCAGAACCCGGCATGGGGAGTGTGTGGAGATGCTGGACTTGGGAGTGGGAAGCAGAGGAAAAAGAGAAACCTGAAGCAAAGGGGAGGGGGAAAAGAACGGATAGATGCTGGGGGTAGCTGAGAAAGCGACTGGACCAGAGGACAGACAAGACACATGATGGACCAACAGAGAGGGAGGGAGAGAGAGAAATGTCAGCCATGGGGGAGGGGGAGTGTAGTATAAAGGGAAGAGAGAAGCTGGACATGGGGAGGGACAGGGATACGAAAGAGGTCCTGGCCCTGGACATTTCCGCCAGCAATTCATCCAGTGCCATAATTTTTTGAAAATTATTTATTTATTTATAAATTTCAAATATAATACACAAGAATCCACTTGTTATATGAAACTCAGGAAAAAATACACACCTAGGAAAAAATTAACTATTAGAAAAGATAAAAGAAAAAAATGGCAGAACTATCCCTTCCTTAGATCATAATACTTGGGAGAGTGGCTAATAAGACAAGGAGGTCAAAATAAGAGAAACCTTTTTGAAACAAAAAAGGTAAAGCCCAAACATGACTTTAATCAGTTATAATCCCTAAACAACCGATTAAGCAGATATTACATTACTAGCACCCTCTTCAGGTCCAGAAAAGACCTAAGCTGTTCTGGCACAAAAAAGACATATTTCACACCTATATATTGCACAATACATTTGCAGGAATATGCCAATAGGAATGTTGCACCCAAAGTCTTCACTAGTGCCACAATTTTGGAGTGGGCTTAAGCTTAAAGTGTGTGTGGGGGGGGGGGGGGGGCAAGGCCCCCTCGCGGTTATGCCTCTCACTAGTTATTCCCATCTCTAGATCATTTATAAATAATGATAGATTAGTTCATGAATTCTTCAAGCTGAAGTTATTGATCAAGTATTTTATATATCACGTTCATTGTTGATTTAATCATGAATTGATGATGTGTGACTGTTGGGCAGATCGCAAGGATTGTTCAGGACTTTATCTGCCATTATTTACTATGTTATAAGAACGTTTTCCTAAGCCAAAACTTTCAACGGAGTTGTATCTCATGGCTAAAAGAGGAGGCTCAGTTAATTATTGCAGAGCTAAATTTAAATCTCATAGTGGTGGTGGGTTTTTTAATTGGTGGTTTTTAAGTTCATTAGACCTTTCCTGAATTTTTGAACAAGTGAGTGTTTAAAACACTTAGATAAACCCTCAATGATAATGTACTGAGGCCTGAATCTGATATACAGCATTTTACAGTATCAAATGTCTTAGTAGAGTCCTTTCTGGAAAACATTTCAGATGTCACTGCAAAGCAGGAGACCATCAACCATTTGACTTGCAACATCCTCACCAACAGTGCTATAGAACTGAGATTGGAAACAACTATTGTACTGTTTTTCTGCATCAGGTCTACTGTTTATAGTAACTCATGGATGCTGAATCATAAGATTTAACAAGGGGAATTATATTTGCCTTGGTCAGTAAGGGACTACCAGAATTAAGCATGCAGAATCTTTATTTTCTGAATGGTTTTGGATATTAGTGGGATCATACAGTGGTTTCCTCTTCTAGGAGATTACAAATACAAATGCTACTCATCTGTGCTGGCTAGAACATCGTAAGCAGAACATTTAACATTTTCTGTTTTGCTCTGTTGAAAAAACATCCATCTATGGTGTTCCCATTTTTTAAATTGTCTGGATAATTTCTAATTTCAGGGACCATGTGAGAATATGTCAGCTAGCTGATTCTTTTCCCCTGTAAGTATGATACCACTAGCAAAGTATTCAAACTGAGCTAGTTTCCATATTTACAGTGCCTCTTGAGAACGGTGATGGGAGCCTATACCTACCTGCTTGTTGATGTAAAACCATTGCTACCTAATTGTTAGAATTTGTAAGTGTTGTTTAGTGAACCTTGAAAAGTCACTAATATATAATGAATAGCCCTGAGTTTGAATTGATCAATGTGAAGACGTATCTCTAATTTCGACCAGGAACTATGTGTCTGCAAATGATTTAGATGTGTTCCCCATACCATTTTGGAAGTATTGGTTGTTAGTGTCAATTGTGGCCATGGTGAACTCATAAATTTGCCACTCATAAGGTTGGTAGGATCTGCCCATCAGCAAAATGTTTATGTAAATATTTTAATTATCAATATCCTAAATGATAATGGATTAAGTATGTTGACTCCATTGTCTCCTGAGATGCCATTGCAGATCTCTCATGTGGAGCTAGTCTAAGAATATAATATGGACAGTTGCAGCCATGTGTACCAACAGTTTCATAACCTGCTCTACCGGCACCTATTTCTGGTAAGCATATTGTGACTTAATGGAATTATCATCTCTTCTTGAATGTGATAACGCCATATTCTCTTGCATATGAACTATCACACCTATGAATGCTAAGATTTGGTTAGGTGTAAAAACTAGCTTGGAGTGGTTTATTATAAATACAACTTCTGTAAGGACTTATTCAGAGACAGCAAAATATTTTCAGTTGTATATCCTGAAATTAGCCAGATGTCCAGATGAGGAAATATCACCATCCTTTATATGCTGCTACAGCTGCCACACATTTTGTGAACACTCTTGGAGATGAGGACAGGCCAAAAGAAAGAACCTTGATTAGTAATGCTTGTCTAGAAAGCTGAATCTCAGAAACTGCCTGTGTTTCAGACAAATTGGGATGTGCATGTGTCTTTGCCAAGGATACCAACCAATTATTTTTCTAAAACAGAGGTAAAATAATACTCAGGGAATTCACTCTGAATTTCTCTTTTCAAGTATGTGTTGCATTCTCAAAGGTCAAGTATCCATACACCACCTGATTTCTTTGGAATCGGAACATACTTGGTTCAGAGGCCCCACTCTATATGTTAAACCTAGTGGACCTACCACCCAGAAACCCCAAAAGATCGGCCCGCAAATTCCTCAATCTGAACTTCCCCAGCTGTAAAGGAATTAAATACAAACAGTCATACGCCACAACTTTTGCATACAAAAGCACACAGATATGGATCGCAATACCCATGACCCTGAAAACCATGGACAATCTAACCAGCTTTCGCAAATCGTTGAAGTAAACATCTCTTCAACAAAGCCTACAAAAGACATCCTTAATGAAAAAAATCATTCCTTAAACCTCTCAGGTTCATCAAAAAACACCTCTCACATGACCTTACCTAACACCTTCCCATCTAAATCCTCATCTACCTTCAGCCTACTATCGATTGTATTTAAGATCATGTAATGACCACATCATAATAACACTCTGTAAGCCACATTGAGCCTGCAAAAAGGTGGGAAAATGTGGGGTACAAATGCAATAAATAATAATAATTATGGTATGTTTTCTATGGCATTTGCCAGAAGGAGTGAATCAATTCTTGATGGAGCTGCTTGCATTGCTCCAATAGGGGTACCCAATAGATCATTTGTCTGAATGAATGTATTGATTTCAAGAATAAGGGAAAATTAGGTTCTTACCGTGATAATTTTCTTTCCTTTAGTCATAGCAGATGCAGCCATTACAGATGGGTTGTGTCCATCAACCAGCAGAGGGAGATAGAGAGCACACTTTTTTCAGGCCCTCATACCAGCTTGCTCCACTGCCTCTCTTCAGTATTTGAAGCTTCCAAAGCAGTATGGCTAACCGCAATGGGAATAACATGAGCTTTCCTCACAGCAAACGATGGCCCTACAACAAAGGGCATTAACTCAGAATGGAAGGAATGAAACATCCTCCTGGAGGGTATAAACTCATCCTCCACTGAGACATAACTGGAAGGAATAAACTCATCCTCCCGGAGGGAATAAAACATCCTCCAAAACATGAAACTGAAGGGAATTAAGTCATCCTCCTTTAATTGAACAAGAATCCTGAAGACTGTTTTCCGACTTTCTCCCAAGGATGGAATCTCCAGGAAACACGAACAGAACCTGAAATAGATTTACAGCAGATAGCATCAGACGGGGAGGGATCATGGCTGCATCTGCTATGACTAAAGGAAAGAAAATTATCACGGTAAGAACCTAATTTTCCCTTCCTTGTCATCAAGCAGATGCAGCCATTACAGATGGGATGTATCAAAGCAATCCCTAGATAGGGTGGGAACAAGCCACACCATGCGCCAGCACTTGCGCTCCAAAATGTGAGTCCCTCCTGGCAGCCACATCCAGCCTGTAATGGGCAAAAGAGAGCTTAGAAGCCCATGTTGCTGCACTACAAATCTCTTGAAGAGAGAGTGCTCCAGTTTCAGCCCAAAAAGAGGAAATTCCTCTAGTAGAATGCGCCTAAGGCATCAGGCAGACGCCGGCCGGCAAGCAAATAAGCTGAAAAGATAGATTCTTTAAGCCAGCGGGCAATAGTGGCTTTAGACGCTGGAGACCCTCTGCGAGGACCTGATAGCAAAACAAACAGATGATCAGAGGTCCTGAAAGAGTTAGTAACTCGCAGATACTGCAGCAGACTCCTGCGCACGTCCAACAGGTGCAATTGCCCAAAAGATTTTGGAAACTCCTCCTCGACAAAGGAGGGCAAGAAAATAGGTTGGTTTAGGTGAAATGCTGAAACCACCTTAGGCAAGAAGGAAGGCACGGTCCGAACCGTGACCCCGGACTCTGAAAACTGCAGAAAAGGGTCTCTACAGGACAGCGCCTGGAGCTCTGACACCCGTCTCGCCGAAGTAATGGCCACTAACAAGATGGCCTTCAGTGTCAAATCTTTCTCTGAAGCACGCCTAAGCGGTTCAAAGGGAGCACCCTGAAGGGCCTTCAGCACTAGCCCCAAGTTCCAAGCTGGACAAGGTGCACGCACGGGAGGATGGAGCCGAAGCACCCCTCTAAGAAACCGTGCCACATCCGGATGAGCAGCTAAAGACATGCCTTCAACCTTGCCACGCAGGGAGGCCAATGCTGCCACTTGCACCCGCAGGGAATTATAGGCCAAGCCTTTTTGTACACCATCCTGCAAAAAGTCCAGAATCGGCGAGACAGGAACCCACAGGGGTGTGATCTCTCTGGAAGCACACCAGACTTCAAACTGGCGCCAAATCCTGGCATAAGCCACGGAAGTGGAACGCTTGCGGGCTTGCAGGAGAGTGGTAATTACATTATTTGAATAGCCTCTGCCTCTCAATTGCGCCCTCTCAATCGCCAGGCCATAAGACCAAATCGGCCGGTGTCCTCCATGGTCATTGGACCCTGTGACAGGTTGGGAACCAGAGGTAACTGAAGGGGATCCTCTACGACAACGCGTAGAGGTCCGCATACCAAGGCCTCCTGGGCCAATCCAGGGCGACGAGAACCACTTCTCCTGGATGCAGCTGAATCCGCAGAAGCACTCGCCCTATCAAGGGCCAAGGAGGGAACACATACAGTAGGCCCGGAGGCCAGGGTTGAGCCAAGGCATCCAACCCCGCCGCGTGAGGATCTCTCCGTCTGCTGAAGAAGCACGGGACTTTGGCATTGGAGCTTGTCGCCATTAGATCCATCACGGGCTTGCCCCACTTGGCACATATCTGCAGGAACACTTCGTCTGCAAGTTCCCACTCCGCTGGATCGATCTGATGCCTGCTTAGATAATCGGCTTGCACGTTGCTCTGACCTGCAATGTGAGCTGCCGACAGAAACTGTAGATGCAGCTTGGCCCAGTGGCAAATCTGTTCGGCCTGCGCGGCTAGAGCTCTGCACAGAGTGTCGCCTTGTCGATTTATGTAGGCCACTGCTGTCGTGTTGTCCGACATCACTCTGACAGCCAATCCTTCCAGGGTCACTTGAAAGGCCAGAAGCGCCTGAAACACTGCTTTCAACTCTAGGCGGTTGATGGACCACTCTGACTCCTCGGGTGTCCATAGACCCTGGCCATGTTCGGCGGGAGGTACCGGGGACACGGCCCCTATCTGAATCAGACCTTGTAAAGTCTCCTCTACCGCCGCCCGTTTGGCAGCAGAACCGCATCGGGACTCCACAAACACATCTCTTACAGGGGCGTCGAATTATATTCTGTAACAGTCTCTGATCAGGTCTAAGACCCACTGATCTGAGGAAATGTTGGGCCACTCTTCGGCAAAGAGGGAAAGACGTCCTCCGATGACAGGACTCGAGGAGAGGGCCGGCGCACCATCATTGAGAGGGTCGCCCCTGAACTCCAGGTCTTGAGCCAGTGGCTGTGGAACGTTTGTCCGAGCGAAAGGAGTTCCTCTGCTGAAAACGGGCACGAGAAGTGAACCCAGCAGAACGCCCCGGGCGGTACCTTCGGGGGGGGGGGGGGGGAATGGAGGTGCAGCACTCTCTGAAGGGGAATGAGCCCTTCTGCACTTCATATTCTGCCAATTATCAGGGAATAACGCCTCAGAGGGCATACCCAGGCTAGAATCCACCCGGGGGGGGGGGGGGGGGCATTAGAAGAGGCCCATACCGGGCTTTGTGGGAGAGCTCTTTTAAGCATGTATGCTTTATGCATTAATAAGACAAAACTCACCCTGGGCACCCGGATCTCTGCCGGGGCTAATAGCTCCCATATCAGCCTCACTCCGAGGCCTCCCCCCGGGCTCAGGACTCTCCGTCTCAGCAGAGGTCGCGCCATGTGGTAAATTCAAAATGGCACCTACTGCCAGCTCAGAGCGCGAAGAATCGTCGCTCGCCATGCTCGTGCCGGCTCTAACGTCTGTACAACACGATTTACAGAGCCCCGCTGCTGATCTGCGCTTGCCACACTTGGAACAGCGCTTTACTGTCTCTGCAGCCATCGCCGAAAACGGCGGTAAAATTCAAAATGGCGGTTCGCGCCAAAATTGCCCCGATCGTGGGCCCACCCCAGAGGAGTCAGAAAACACTCTTACCTCACTGGACCAAGTATCACAGCTCCAGTCCCACAGAAAAAGGCAAGGAAAAAAACCTCTGTTACAGCGTCTAAGCACCAAAGCGGGACGCAACTTTTTTTTTTTTTTTTAACGCTGTGAGGAAAGCAGAGGTAAATAGAACTCCGGAGGCTCAGGTGAGTGGGAAAGGCAGGGAAAGGGCAAACCTATGTGCCTGCATCCACTGTTGGTGGGGAAGGACAGGGAAAGCTAAGCAATGTGTCCACATCCACGGAGGTATGGGTAAGGCAGGGAAAGGGCGAACCTATGTGCCTTTAACGTGAAGCTGCTATAGCCTCCAACACCCCTGCTAACAACTGGCAAAAGCACAGGAGCAACCTCCAGGCAGATTTTAGATGGAGCGCGAAGAAGCTGCAGCCACTCTGCTAGGGGAGATAGAGAATACTGAAGAGAGGCAGTGGAGCAAGCTGGTATGAGGCACTGAAAAAAGTGTGCTCTCTATCTCCCTCTGCTGGTTGATGGACACAACCCATCTGTAATGGCTGCATCTGCTTCATGACAAGGAATAGGAGTATTTTGAAGGTATTCATTTTGGTTTCTTTTTGCTGTGGGCTACTAAAAAGACCGAGTTCTGATGACTGGATGCGTGATAAGACTTTTTTTTTCTTTGGTGTGGGGTCTGGTGTTCTGCTCTTGTGTGTTATTTCAGGCTTAGTCTTTGGTTAATATCGTGGGGTTATATATGTGTGTGTGCATGAGGTTAGTGCATGACTTGGCTTTTGTTTGTGTATGACTGTTACCTTTTGGTTGGGCTGTTTTGGGCCACTTTTGTTGTCTGCCTCGTCAGTTGATGAATTTGATCTGTGGTTCAAAATTCCCTTAGATCCTGCCATTTATTTTCTTACCAGCTGTTCTGACTAGTCCATTTTGTTTTTTTTGATTAGGTGAGGACTCTGCTCTTGTATGAGGGGAGGCTAGAGGTGTAGAGCCTACTCGGTATGAAAGCTGTGCTGGGACTTGCTTGCAGTTGCTTCCCGCTCTTCACTGACTTAAGAAGAGGGTCTGCCTTTCAAGCTGTTGAGATCAGTACTCTGTAGTTTCTGGACACTGTTTTAATCTACTTCCGTGTTTTGCCTTATCTTGCATTTCTGGGTCCCAGTCCCAGTTTTAATCCAGCTCCAAGTCTTGCCTTGTCCTGTCTGGGTTCCAGTTTTGGCCCTTTGCCTTCTTTTCCTTGCCTCGTCTGGATCCGGTTCTTGTGTTGTCCATTGTGTTTAGTTACCTCTGTCCTACCTTGAGTCTGTTAGTTTACCCTAGTCCAGTCCGTTCTGATTCCTGCCTGTGCCAGCCCCGGTGATTTGTATGCCAAAGCTCTGGCTTTGGTCCAAGGGCTCACCATTCCTGACAGTTGTGACATTTGCAAACTCCAAAAATGGCAATCGACAAGAAAGAGCCTGCAACTCTGAAACACTTAGCGGAAGCGATAGCCACCAGGAAAACCACCTTGAGAGTCAAGTCCTTCAAAGTACAGGTTGTAAGAGGCTCAAAAGGAGGACAAGACAGCGCCAAGAGAACCAAATTTAGATCTCACAAGGGGAAAACCACTCGCGTGGGAGGTCATACAAGACCCGTTCCCCTCAAAAAATGAACCGCATCTGGATGGGAGGCCAGGGACTTACCCTGAACCCAACCCCTGAAAAAAGACAATGCTGCAATCTGAACTTTAAGGGAGGACAGCGCCAACCCTTTTTCAAGCCCCCGCTGCAAAAAATCCAGACTGTGCACAATGGAGGCCTGAAAAGGAGGAACACTCATCTCCAAGAAGACAGGAGGAGCCTCCACGGAAAGTCAAAGCAAAACAGCAAAAGTAGAGGCTGACAAATGCGCAAACCAATAGGGAGATAATTTCAAAAAACAGTTTATTCAGAATATTCATATCAATATCAAGGACCCGACACGGTCCGTGTTTCGGCGCCAAAGCGCCTGCCTCAGGGGTCACAATCAACTTTCTCTGAGAAGAAGGTGATAGGCTTGAATTCCTTTATGTATGCAAGTTAATCATGTCACATGGTGTTTGCTGATCAGTTGGCTGTTCCTTTGTTCTCTTTGTGGATTAACTTGCATACATAAAGGAATTCAAGCCTATCACCTTCTTCTCAGAGAAAGTTGATTGTGACCCCTGAGGCAGGCGCTTTGGCACCGAAACACGGACCGTGTCGGGTCCTTGATATTGATATGAATATTCTGAATAAACTGTTTTTTGAGATTATCTCCTTATTGGTTTGCGCATTTGTCAGCTTCTACGTTTGCTGTTTTGCTGGAACACTCATCTCGCCATACCACTCCTCAAACACTCTTCACGTCCGGATGTAATTAAGGGAAGTGGAACGACACCGGGACCTTAGCATGGTAGCAACTACTCCTGTCGAGTAACCTCTTAGTTAACCTCGCCTGCTCAACAGCCAAGCCATAAGACAAAATCGACTGGAATCCAGATGATTTACCAGTCCCTGGACCAACAGCCCTAGATGGTCTGACAACTTGAGAAGAGACCCGACAACGATACTCCAAAAGTCAGAATGCCAGGGTCTGCGAGGCCAGTCTGGAGCTATTACAATCACCGGACCCCTGTGAACCTCTACCTTTTGGATTAGGCAACCTAAGAGGGGCCATGGAGGAAAGGCGTACAGCAGGCCCTTTGGCCATGGCTGTAGAAACGCATCGATCCCTTGAGCCTTTGAGTCCCTCTGGCGGCTGAAGTACCTCGGCACCTTCACATTGTTTGCAGAGGCAAACAGATCCATGGTCGGAAGTCCTGAGCAACGCGCTATCTGTTGAAACGCGTTGTCGCTGAGGGTCCACTCTCCGGGATCCAGAATGGTGCGACTGAGAAAAGACCCTTGCACATTTTCTACTCCTGCCACATGAGCTGCTGAAAGAGCCAGAAGATGAAACTCCATCCAGATCATTAGCTGGGCAGTTTCTTGCTCTAACTGCAGACTTTTGGCTCCTCCCTGTCGATTGACACATGCTACCGCTGTGGCATTGTCAGACAAGATGCGTACTGAGCAGCCTTCCATTAATGGACAGAACGCTCACAATGCTAAGCGTATAGCTCTCGTCTGCAAGAGACTGATTGTAACTGTTCGCCTCCTCTGGCAACCAAAGTCTTTGCACATACTGTCCCAGACAATGGGCTCACCAGCCCCTCAGACTTGCATCTGTCGTAACTACGAACCACTGGGGAGCATCCAGAGGCATTCCCCTGGAGAGGTTGGCTGACTGAAGCCACCAAAGAAGGCTGCCTTGCTCCTGCACCAGGAGCGGAAATTTCTTCCAAAGGGAATCCCTCTGAGGAGACCACCTGGAAAGCAGGGATCTCTACAGCAATCTCATGTGGGCATCGTTGCATCGTTGCTGTCATTGATCCCAGAACCTGCATGTAGTCTTTCTCGGACAGTAGCGCGGCCTGGAGGAATTGGCAAATTAGAGTCTGCAACTTGAGTGTTTGGGCCTCCATCAAGAACACCCGACCCTTCTGAGTGTCGAAACGCACCCCCAAATAATCTAGGAGCTGAGAGGGACTGCAGGCAACTCTTCTGGAAGATCACCACCACCCAACACAGGGACTAGAAACTGGACCGCTTGGTCTGTGATCTGCCGGCTCTCGTGGATGGATTTGGCCCTGATGAGCCAATTGTCTAGGTAAGGGTGAATCAAAATCCCTTCCTCCTTCAGGGCTGCCACCACTACATAGTAACATAGTAGATGACGGCAGAAAAAGACCTGCACGGTCCATCCAGTCTGCCCAACAAGATAACTCATATGTGCTGCTTTTTGTGTATACCCTACTTTGATTTGTACCTGTGCTCTTCAGGGCACAGACAGTATAAGTCTGCCCAGCACTATCCCCGCCTCCCAACCACCAGCCCCGCCTCCCAACCACTGGCTCTGGTACAGACCGTATAAGTCTGCCCAGCACTATCCTTGCCTCCCAACCACCAGCCCCGCCTCCCAACCACCGGCTCTGGCACAGACCGTACAAGTCTGCCCAGCACTATCCCCGCCTCCCAACCACCAGTCCTGCTTCCCACCACCGGCTCTGGCACAGACCGTATGTCTTCCCAGCACTATCCCCGCCTCCCTACCACCATGACCTTGGTAAAAGTTCGAGCAGCCATCGCTAGACTGAAAGGTAACGATCGAAACTGGTAGTGTTGACCTAGGATGGGGGGAAGCGCTGGTATAATGGACAGATCAGAATATGCAGATAGGTTTCCGTCAGATCTAGTGCTGTCAAAAAACCTCTCCTGACCACCACAATAACCGGAGTGTCTCTACAAAAGGAGGAAACTCTGAGGGAGCGGTTGACTGCTTTAAGATCCTGAATCAGTCTGAAAGAGCCTTCTTTCTTGGGAACAAGAAAGTAAATTGAGTAGCGTCCCTGTCTGAGTTCTGCAGCCAGAACCGAACAAATGGCCTGAAGGCTGAGAAGACTCTGTAAAGTGTCCCTGATGACAGCCTTGATGTGAGATCGGCAGGGAGACTCCAGAAAAATGTTGGGCAATGGCCGCACAAATTCTAAGGCGTACCCTTCTTGGATAACCTCCAACACCCACTGGTTGGTGGTGATCTGGACCCACCTCTGGCAGAACTGTGCCAAATGCACTCCTACAGAAACAAGAGGTTGGGCCCTCACACCTTCATTGCAAGGGACGAGTGGGAGACTGAAAAGAGGATCCAGAATCCTTACCTCCTCTGCGAGTGCAACGAAATGACTGAGTCCATTGGAAGAAATGTGCCCATTGCACCAGAGCCAGCTTGCTTGATCGGACGTGCTGAAAATTGCACCCTCGACTATGACCCAACAACATGCCTCGACCTGAGGTCTTAGGCCGATCTTCTGGAAGTCGTGGGACCTTATTTATTTTTATTTAAATTTTGCGCACACCTTTTTCAGTAGTAGCTCAAGGTGAGTTACATACATTCAGGTACTCTGGATATTTCTCTGTCCCAGGAATGCTCACAATCTAAGTTTGTACCTGAGGCAATGGAGGGTAAAGTGACTTGCCCAAGATCACAAGGAGCAGCAGTGGGATTTGAACCGGCCACCTCTGGATTGCAAGACCAGTGCTCTAACCACTAGGCCACTCCTCCACTCCATAGTCTAGGGAAGACCTTAGTTTCCCCTAGACTGTGAAACAACTTTTCCAAATCTTCCCCAAATAACAGACAGCCTATGAAAGGAAACTTGATGAGCTTAGACTTAGATGCTGCATCTGCAGACCAACCTCTCAGCCACAGAGACCTCCTCGTAGCAACTCCCAACGCCATAGACTTAGCTGACCCTCGCAACAGGTCATACAAGGCATTTGCTAAAAAAGCTGAACTATCTCCAGCTTAGACACCTCCGCATCTATAGAAGACAAATCAGAGGACCTACCAAGCACCTTCTCGGCCTACTAGAAACAAACTCTAGCTACCAAGGAGCCACAAAAGGCCGCCTGCATAGCTAAGGCTGAAACACCAAAACCACTCTCCAGCCGACGACGTTTTTAAGCGCCGTACCCCCATCTATGGGCACAGTGTTGCACTTCGTGACTACAGAGACCACAGCATCCACTATAGGAGGCTTTAAAAGAATCTTGTCAGCTTCCGGGACTGGATAAAGACGGACCCTGGACTTGGTAGGACTGAATACCACGTCCGGAGCATCCCATTGAGCCTGAATGACATCCCTGATATCCTGATGCATGGAAAAAGTCTTCTTGGCCTGCGAACACCCTTCAACGTGAGGTCTACCTTGCAAGGCTCGGAAGCTGGCTGCTCTTCCTCCTCAAAATGTAACATGGAAGAAACCAAGGAAATTAATTCCTGCAGGTCTTCCTTGTGGAAACTGCACAGCACAGACGGACCCTCCCCTGGAACAAGAGAATCCATTTTGGACTCAACTGCCCAGAACCTTCCTCCAAGGGATCCCCTGAGAAGGGTCCTGATCTGCAATGCTGGGCATGTCTATCTCTGGGTCTGACTCACAGTCCTCCTCCAGATGCCAGGACCTCCTTGGTCTTTTAGTTGCCACTACCTGCCACTGCCCAGATTACCTGAAGAGGAAAGAGGAGCCGACTTTTGTAACAAGGCCCTGTACGTTTGCATGACAAACTCTGGGGGAAACCCACCCTCAGAGTTGGCAAGAAGGAGAGACAAATCGCTAGCCTGAGGCTATGCAAGAGGAAGGGATCTGGGGGCCGGCTGCTCAGCTGAAGAAGACAAGATGGCAGCGGTTCCTGCCAAAACGGGAACCACTGGAGTGTCAGAGTAGGTCGCAGAGGTAAACCCCTCCGAGCTCGGCAAAGGCGCGGTAGAGGGACCCAGATCCGATGGGCCCTCTATGACAGTGCAAAATTTACAACAGCCGCTACTGTTGACTCTGCGGCGCTGAGAAACTGTGCAGCGCTGAAGCTTCTCTGCCATGCCAGTGGGACAGCTGTGATGCAACTCGACCTCCCTGCTTTTCCCTGCAGTGCTTTTTTTTTTTTTTTTAACATGCTGTCAGCTAGCAGAGAATGCTTAGAGGCACTGATAGCAAGAGAGAGAGAGAGGAGAGCAGCTTTGTCTGCTCACAGCCTGTTACTTTAAGGGTTTTAGTCCTCTGTTGTTTCTTTTATTAACCAAGAATAAAACTGGCTGCCTCTTCCAGGCTCAGGATCTCTTCTCCTGAAGAGACTGAGATGCTAAGCGACCCATACATTGAGTCAGAAAGAAACAGGGAGGACTTGGGTGGGGGGTGGGGGGGGGGGAGGCAGGGAGGTACCCAACCTCCCAGGTTTAACACCCCCAAGGCAACAAGAGGCCCCTGCGGACCTCTGCCTATAAACTAGGTTCCCCCAGTAGGTGCACAGACTAGACCCAGCCTTATATCTTTGTTATTTTTTAAAAAAAAATTTTTGTTTTAAAGTAACTACAGAAAAATAAATCAGAACAGAGAAACTGATAGGGCTCACCACCTTCTGGAGATTAAGAATACCGGCTTCTTCTCAGCATAGCAAAGGCTCTTATTGGCTATCTTGGATGAGTCAGAATTCTTAGTCTCCACCTGATGGAAGCAGTGCATAACCCGTCAGTCAAGCTGTGGGCCAGTCCGGAGGGATGCCGGGGGGGGGGGGGGGGGGGGGGGGAATGGAGTCATGGACCGGTCTTTTAATGTTTGTATGTGGGTGGGGGGGGAGATGAAATTGCTGTTTGGGAGGAATTGTTAGGGGAGGGAGGGTGAGTGGCATTGTGTGGAAGTTGCTTGCAAAATTGTGG
This sequence comes from Microcaecilia unicolor, assembly GCF_901765095.1. NCBI lineage: Eukaryota > Metazoa > Chordata > Amphibia > Gymnophiona > Siphonopidae > Microcaecilia > Microcaecilia unicolor. The sequence goes on along the minus strand of NC_044034.1, from coordinate 1,041,547 downwards.
GAGATGTTAGGCCAGTGCTGGGCAGACATCTATTGTCTGTGCCCTGATCGTGGCTGAATAGATTTGGATGGGATGGAGTGGAGCTGTTCAGGGGCTTCGATGTTAACTTCAAAATTTTTCATCAAGGACAGTGCTGGGCAGATTTCTACGTCTATGCCCTGAAAATGGTAAGGATAAATCAAGACCAGATGTACATATTAAGTATCACTATCACATACCATAGGAAATTAGTTTCTCTTGTTGGGCAGACTGGATGGACCGTAAAGGACCAAAGGTCCATCAAGCCCAGTATCCTGTTTCCAACAGTGGTCAATCCAGGTCACAAGTACCTGACAAGATCCCAAAACAGTACATTTTATGCTGCTTATTCCAGGAATAAGCAGTGGATTTTCCCAAGTACATTTTAATAATGGCTTATGGACTTTTTTTCTTTTAGGAAGCTAGCCAAACCTTTTTTAAACCCCGCTAAGCTAACTGCTTTTACCAGATTCTCTGGCAACAAAGTCCAGAGCTTAATTACATGCTGAGTGAAGAAATATTTTCTCTGATTCATTTTAAATTACTACTTTGTAGCTTCATTGCGTGCCCCCTAGTCCTAGTATTTTTGGAAAGAGTAAACAAGCAATTCACGTCTATCCATTCCACTCCACTCAGTATTTTATATACCTCTATCATATCTCCCCTCAGCCTTCTTTTCTCCAAGCTGAAGAGCCCAAGCCGTTTCAGCCTTTCCTCACAGGGAAGTCGTCCCATCCCCTTTGTCATTTTCGTCACCCTTCTCTGAACCTTTTTTAATTCCACTATATTGTTTATTTTTGAGATACGGTGACCAGAACTGCACACAGTATTCAAGGTGAGGTCGCACCATGGAGCAATACAGAGGCATTATAGCATCCTCATTTTTATTTTCCATTCCTTTCCTAATAATACCTAACATTCTATTTTTGCTTTCTTTGCTGCCGCAGCACACAGAGCAAAGGGTTTCAAAGTATCATCAATGATGACTCCTGAAATTTAATGTGGACAAATGTAAAGTGACACAGATTGGGAAGAATAATCCAAATCATAGTTACTTGATGCTAGGTTCCATATTAGGAATCACCACTCAAAACAAGATTTAGGTGTCTTTGTGCAGAATACATTGAAATCTTCTGCTCTGTGCACAGCGGTGGCCAGGAAAGCAAACAGAATGCTAGGAATTATGAGAAAAGGAATAGAAAATAAGACAAAGAATATTATAATGCCTGTGTATCACTCCATGGTGTGACCTTGCCTTGAGTATTGTGTGCATTTCCAGTTGCCATATCTAAAAAAAACACAGCAGAATTAAAAGGTTCCAAGAAGGGCAACCAAAATGATAAAGGGGATGGAGGAGCCGTAATCGCAGCCTAAATATCTTTCATTCACTAAACGCCACCAAAGGCAATTATGGCTCTTGAAGTTATACAAAACAGGGCACATCATAAGAACTGCAATCTACATAAGTACATAAGTACATAAGTAGTGCCATACTGGGAAAGACCAAAGGTCCATCTAGCCCAGCATCCTGTCACCGACAGTGGCCAATCCAGGTCAAGGGCACCTGGCACGCTCCCCAAACGTAAAAACATTCCAGACAAGTTATACCTAAAAATGCGGAATTTTTCCAAGTCCATTTAATAGCGGTCTATGGACTTGTCCTTTAGGAATCTATCTAACCCCTTTTTAAACTCCGTCAAGCTAACCGCCCGTACCACGTTCTCCGGCAACGAATTCCAGAGTCTAATTACACGTTGGGTGAAGAACGTGCCACAGCTAAGTGACTCATTACATTGTATTTTATCAGAGACAATTTAGGTATCAGTGGATGCTTTATTTTGGGTACATTATGAAACATAGTTTTTGCTTTATGGACACATTCTGACGTGTGGATACGGCATTATTTTTGTAAAATATTCACAAATAGGATTATGAGAAATCCCTCCCTACACCCCCGCAGGCTAAGCTGTTAACTGGGACTGTCTTAGGAACCGAGCCATGGGCTGTCCTGATTCAGCCTGCTGCTCCAAAATGGTGGAACTTCCCACCAAAATTGGGCCCGATCTACCACTCGTTCCCAGCTCTGATAAAACCCCCGCTCCGGCAGAGGCAACTGATCCCCGAGCACTTGCGTCTGTCGAAGCTGACAGAAGCTCAGACTCCGACACGCTGCAAATCTTGCGAATTCCAGCAGAAGTGAAGACCTGCCCCGGCCCGAGACTCAAAGGGGAAAGAGGCACACTAAGCTTTAACAGAGAAAGAAGAGTGAGTGGCGCTGCGCTGGTCACGTTCTTTTAAAACTAAAGCCCGCTGCACTGCCTCTGTTCACTTTTTTTTTCAAGTGAGGAAAACGTGGCTATTCCCCACGGTTCTGCAACACCCTTCCCTCGAAGGGGGTGGAGGACAGCCTTAGAGCATCTATTGCCTGAGAACTCACTGTACCTAGGGAAGAAATGGGAGGAGGGACCCAGCCACCCAAGTGTACACCCCCCAGGCACCAGCAACCCCCATGGGTCTCAGCCAGCAAAGAAACCCCAGCGGTGCACAGAGAAAGAGGCAACTCACTAAGATTTTTTTTTAAACAACAATAAAGAAAGAATGAGACTGAAGGGCACCCAGTGCCTTTCACCTGCAGGAGACTGGGATCTTATTTGTTCGCTCAAGAAACATTGTTCTGAGTCTCCATCTGCTGGAAGGCGTGCACAACCCACCAGTCTAGCTGGTCAGTCTGGAGGGACGCTAGGGAAATTTTTCTTTCTGTACCACTAGCTCTTATCTTTATGATTATATTCAGTGGCTCCATTTGTTTAAATTGCTAAACTCATTATACATGGATAAAGTGGTGTGATTCCATTTTTAAAGCATGGAAACAGACGTTAATATATAAAAATTAACAAACCAAAAGAATAAAATACTTTTTTTTTTAAATTGAACTAGCTTAATCCAGGTAAGCGGTAACGTTTGTCACCATTCATGCATTTGAGGTAGACCTTTTATTTTGTTCAATTAGGTTATATTCAGAGCAGCTTAATTTCATGCTCTACCTATAACCTATACTGGCCTCCAATCTGTCCCTAAGTAGGCCTCCAAGTCTATGCATAGTTATGGAACTGGTACAAATTAAAAAAAAAACCAAAAACCTCCTTGTGCATTACATAACATTTACCGCTTTGGTGGTTAACATCATAGGTGCCCGGTACAGCAGAATGGATCAGCTGTGGAGTCCAACTGCTCTGAGGGGATTAAATTGTTGATTTAACTCCATCCTTACAGCAGGAGCTGCAGTGAAAGCCCTCTAGCAGTTGTAGAAATTGGTTTATGGTTTGTTTACCTTACTGCTGGGAAAGCAGGGGGGGTTGGCTGGAGGTGTCCTGGGTTGCCAGGGAGATATTTAAGGAGGATGACTTCCTGACCTGCACTGAGGACAGATAGCAGTAGAACGGATACTGGGCCAGCATGATCAGAAAAAGTCACCAGACAGCAAAGGTAGAAAAGATCATTTTATTTTCATTATAGTGTTTGGAATATGTCCACTTTGAGAATCAGGTGCTCAACATTAAAAGTTTATATTTATTTACTTATTTATGGCATTTTATCCCACATTAAACATGAATTAGGGTGTTTTGTGGCTCTACATGAGAATTGTGATGATATGATCCCTTGTTTCATATTGTTGACGGTCTGCATTTTCCGTATGGGTGGTATTTTGTTGTATTAGGTCTGTCCATTGTAATATTTATGGTACAGTAAGGTTCTGAGTGTGTTTTTGTGCATAGTGTTTTGCAGTTGAGCGATTGTGGTTAGAATATGCTTTGAGCAACCACTTTATTCTTTGACATATGATACATATCTAATATCTAAATTTAATAAAAGGTATTAATTGTGACTTTTATTTTTATTATTTTTTTCTGCGTGTTATCAGACAATTATGGATTTAAGCTCCACCCCTGGCCCCACCCCTAATCCTGCCCCCTTTAGCCTCCCCAAACAGTTGGGCCACCGACTGCCTATGGTTAACATAGTACTGGGCAACAGTCCTACAAGTCCTGGTTTCAATAATTCAGTACAGCTGCACTTTACTCTCTGCCTGGACAGCAGCAAGACTCACACTGACACGTGCCAGCAGCATCAGAAGTCATTACCCTTTCTCTGTGTCCAGAGGTACTAGGAAAGGTTGCCCTTTATCACTCCTTTTGTTTAATTTAGCAATAGAGCCATTGGCCATGGCACTTAGACAAAATTCATTAAATATTTACTCCCCCTATTTCCAAAGCCGTGCAGAAATGCAGACACAGCCCATTCAAAATGAATGGGCTGTGTTGGTATTAGCGCACAGGCAGCCGCTAACGCCGACACAATGGCATTAGGAATTTCTCTCTAGAACAATTCAAGAAACAGTTGACAAAGATGTAAATAACATCATTCAAGCTATTAACTTTCTATTTCAGGTAGGTCTCCATTATTTTTGAGTTGGTGGGGACGACTAGAAACAATTAAGATGACTCTTGCCCCCCAGGATTAATTATATGCTTAGCATGCTTCCAGTCGGTTTGCATCACTCGTTTTTTAAGACCACAGATAATTATCCTCACAGTTCTTGTCAGTCTAAGCCACCACGTATAACATTGAGAATTCTGAAGCACTCTAAGGAATTTGGTGGAATACATTTCCCTGATTTTGCACATTACCATTCAGCCTTTATCCTTAACTAGGATAAAAGGCCCGTTTCGGAAAGGAATGAAACGGGCGCTAGCAAGGTTTTCCTCGGAGTGTGTGTGTTTTACAGAGTGTGTGTGAGAGTGTGTGACAGAGAGAGAGTGAATGTGTGAGTGTGTGTGACAGTGAGACTGTGTGCGAGGGCCTCCCCCCCCCCCCCTCTATCCCTGCTACTTCCAGGGTCCTCCCTCCCTCCCAGTTCCAGGGTTTTCCCACCCCCCTCCCTCCCTCAGATGAGGTGTGCTCAGGACCAGTGTGACATGTACCCAGTGGAACCTAGGCTCTGCTGACAGATGCTGAATAGCTGCAGGTGGGGACAGCAGACTCCAGCTCTCAGGGCTGGCAGAGTAGGCGAGGGGTGGCTGTGGTTCAGCTCCATGAACTGTCTGGGAAGGGAGGATCGTTCAGCCCCAGCTGACTGACTGTGTCAGCGCTCCAGTCAGTGAGACCTCAGAGAGGCAGATTGAAAGCTACCTGCCGGCCCGGGTTAGCAGGAGTGGGGGCTGCTCTTTGATTCAGCTCCTGCCTGGAGTTTCGCGTTTGGTTAAAGTAAACCTGAAACTGTCCTCCTTCCACATCGGGGAGAAAAGGATTTGTGTTAGAAGCAGTTCTCTAAATCTTCCATGCAGGTCAAACAGAACATTTCCTTGGCTCCATTCTTCCGAAGCTTGCTCCTTAAATATTTGGAGGGGGTTGCGCGGCGGCATTGCGGAGCGAAGTAACTCGTCTTTATTTTTGTTTTTTCATTACCCGCCCTCTACGTCATGACGTTTTGTCGCAAGGGCATGGCAGGTGAGCGATGTGATTGGGTGTCAGTGCTCCACTCTCGATGTCATCATGTTGTGACATGAAGGCGGGGCAGACATTCATGGGGGAACAGCGATCTACACAACTATGGAAGTTGGAGAGTTGCAGGTTTCCAGCTTCATTAGAATGTTGGAGTTGTGTTTTATGTCCAGATGGGGCGTGGCTGAGGGTGGGTCTATGAGTGAAGGTGAGTGGTGCTGACAGCCTAGCCTACGGGACAGTACAGGGCTTCGTGCTTCACTGCCACGGAGTGAGCTTCAGAACATTGGAGGTGGGAATTATTTATATAGATAAGGGTTATAATACGTGTTTATCTGATACTTCTAACAACATCTCCATTTGGTTACAGGTTGAAAAAGAATTGTCATTCATTGCCTCTTTGTATTTTATCTGATACTAATAGCAAAGCTAATAAATGGAACATAATTTCTCCAGTAATTTCTGCCACTACATTATCCTTCAATAAACTTATTGGTGCCCTTCCAAAGAACACCTAATCGTCATTTGAAATTTCATTATTATGGAGTAATGATGATATCCTTATCCTATATAATAATTCTCACCTCCAACATTCTGAGGCTGCCTGGAACCGTGGTCTGCTAGGTGCTGTAGATCAAACTGACGTCATGAATCCCACTGATTGGCTGCGCCTCGGGTGAAGTCACAAAGCAAGCAAACCTATGAGATGCTGCAGGACGTTTAATAGACAGGAGTGGAAGTGAGCAATGCAAGTATATGGTAAGCAAGGAAGCCCATTGGTTAATCTCTGTTTCCACTCCCCTACACAGCCGTCATTGGTATACACTCAAAAACAAGCATAGTAACATAGTAACATAGTAGATGACGGCAGAAAAAGACCTGCACGGTCCATCCAGTCTGCCCAAGAAGATAAATTCATATGTGCTACTTTTTTATTTGTACTGTCCTCTTCAGGGCACAGACCGTATAAGTCTGCCCAGCACTATCCCCGCCTCCCAACCACCAACCCCGCCTCCCACCACCAGCTTTGGCACAGACCGTATAAGTCTGCCCAGCACTATCCCTGCCTCCCAGCCACCAGCCCTGCCTCCCACCACTGGCTCTGGCACAGACCGTATAAGTCTGCCCAGCACTAGCCCCGCCTCCCAACCTACTGCTTTTTAAATTGTTCCATCTGAAACAAGTCTAAAGCTGTTTAAACTGGATAGACAGTGCCTTAAAACGTGGAGGACAAAAGGAGGGGGGAGACAGACAGACCCTGCAACTGGGAGGGGGGTAGGGCGACCGACCCTGCCACTGGGTGGGAGGGAGGGGGGACCCTGCAACTGGGAGACAGACCTGGGGGGGGGGGGGGGGAGGACAATGACCCTGGAACTGGGAGGGAGGGGGGACCCTGGCACATACTCTCATTCTCACACACACACTCGCACCCAGTCTCACTCTCTCTCTCTCTCACAAACCTTGCTAGCGCCCGTTTCCATTAAAAGAGAAACGGGCCTTTTTTACTAGTTGACAATAAAACGATAATCTGGATTCAGTGGCAAAACTGTAATATTTGGTCTTTAAATAAGAACATAAGAATAGCCATACTGGGTCAGACCAATGGTTCATCTAGCCCAGTATCCTCTTTCCAAAGTGGCCAATTCAGGTCACAAGTACCTGGCAGAAACCCAAATAGTAGCAACATTCTATGCTACCAATCCCAGGGCAAGCAGTTGCTTCCCCATGTCTGTCTCAATAGCAGACTATGGACTTTTCTTCCAAGAATGTGTCCAAATCTTTTTTTTTTAAACCCAGAGACACTGGCTTTTTTAGCTGACACCACACAATGGGCAGAAGATTTCAGCGTATTATCTACCATGACCATAGATCTTTTTTTTTTTTTGAGTGCTGACTCCTAAGGTGGACCCCAGCATCAAGTTACCATGATTCGGATTATTCTTCCCAATGTGCATCACTTTGCATTTGTCCACATTAAATTTCATCTGCCATTTGGGTGCCCAGTCTTCCAGTTTCCTACGGTCTTCCTGTAATTTTTCACAATCTGCATTTGTTTTGACAACTTTGAATAGTTTTGTGTCATCTGTAAATTTAATCGCCTCACTCGTTCTTATTTCCAGATTATTTATAAATATTTTAAATAGTACCAGTCCCAGTACACATCCATGCGCACTCCACTATTCTCCCTCCTTCATTGAAAAAAAGGGCCAAAACCTTTCCTCTGTTTTCTATCCAATAACCAGTTCCTAATCCATTGAGGGACGTTTCTTCCTATCCAATGACTTTTTAATTTTCTCAGGAGTCTCTCACAAGGAACTTTGACTAAAGCTTTCTGAAAATCTAGATAACACTACAGCAACAGGCTTACCATTATCCACATGTTTGTTCACATCTTCAAAGAAATGAAGCAAATTGGTGAGGCAAGACTTCCCTAGGTGTTCCACAATTTTATTCTTTATAATATTTTCCCACTATTTTGGGCAGCATTGATGTCAGGTTTACCGGTCTGTAACTTCCCTGATCACCCCTGGAACCTGTTGAAAAAATTGGCAAGCCACTCTCCAATCTTAGGGTACTACAGACAATTTTAACAATAGGTTACAGTCAGATACTCAATGGCAGACTCAAAACGTTTGCTCAACTTGAAAATGAATTTCACCTTCTTTTATTTTTTGTAAATATCTTTGAGGGAAAAGAGACAGGCATACATTATGTACCAGCCGTTATAACAAGCATAAAATTACATTAGATAACAAAGTACGAAAACCAAGGGAGTGGTATATTTATTCCACAGTTGTCCTTCATCCTTCTGGAGTTTCTGCTCCCTCTACAGCTGCTGAATTCAGCACAGTGGAATGCTCGTCCCTCATAACCCTTGTGAAGGATCCCTCCACTCCTTTAAGGGAAACTCTGGCCTCCGGCCTAAGTTTTATATATGATAATCCACTGGGATACAACACCCTGTAATCCGCAGATGTGCTCTCCGACCAGGGGTACGTCAGCAGCACTATTTCAGCACAGCTCCCGAAATATACAGTCAGGAAAATAACTCCAGCAGTTTCAAGAATGTAGTTCCAAAAACAAACAGTAAAAAAAAAAAAAGCCAGTAGTTTTTAATAATGCAGTTCCAAAAGCAAAACAGGTCAGGAATATCAACAGCTTCAAAAATGCAGTTCATAAACACCCAGCTCAGAAATCCCCCATCAGCTTCAACACTGCAGTTCAACACAAACAGGTCATGAATCTCAGCAGTCACAATGATGCAATTCAAAATAAGCAGTTCCAAAAACACAACCATTCCAAAAAACAAGCAGTTCAAAGAAAACAAGCACTTCCAAACAGGCAGTTCACAACCAAGCAGTTTAAAAATCCCACCAGCAGTTCAGAGGGAGAGAGCCTCCAGGGGTCCCACCCTTCTCTGGCCAGCTCTATCTCGTGGCTTCCTCCCACTTCACCCCGTCGCTTCCTGGCTCTCCACGATAGCCACTGCCTTCCTTTTTTTACCAAGACCACACACCAAGCAGTTACCTGCTGTTTGAACGTTCCACATTTAGATCTTGCCAGAGCTGCAATATCCATTGGCTCCTCCTGCCTCACTTCCTCCTCCCATTCCATGGGCTCCTCGCCCCACCCATTCTCCAGCTGATCTTTCTCCCCCTGATCAGTTCTGCTTAGAGGCTCCCCCTCCATTCCTGGCCTCCCGACCGTGTCTTGGGTTTCACCTTTACCTGCCTTTCCCTTGGGCTCCACTGGGGGCTGCTGGGATAGGAAGTCTTTGATTCTGTTGTAAGACCTCAAGGGCTGCTGGGAATCGTAGTTTTTACCCTGCCTCCAGCCCTCTGGGGAAAATGATCTATGTCTTCTCCTGCCATGTGGAACTCCATGAGCTAAGAATCTGGGTTGTCCCCTCCTCTGGGCCTTATCTTCTCCGCCGGTATCCCCCCCCCCCCCCGTTCCCTGGGGGGCAAGGAAAGTTGAAGACTACCTCGGCGTTTCTATCCAGATCCCATGCTGCAAAACGGTGTTAAATAGAGAATAACTAGGGATCCATTCGGGAGCTCCTCTCTTGGGCGTCCATTCACTACCCGATCATCACGTGACCGAATTTCACCTTCTTAAAACCAATTTTTATGCTGGCTCACTCAGTCTGTTGCATGCTCTCAAATCAAATAACTGGATCAATGGAAATATTCATAAAACTTCAGCCATATATTATTTCATTACAAATTTTTTTTAATTTCACAGAGTGCATCTAACTTTAACAAATCATTCCAGAACTGTCTAAAAAATAATTATTCAGACTTAAAAAGGTTGGGACAATGACATCCAGATCACATCTCTGATGAACTGTGGCACCTAGTACAGGCAAGAGGCTCTACAGCCTCACTTTACTGAGCATTTTGGACACCTAGGAAAGCTAGGCCTAACCCCTGGTAAGCCTTTTCTTGGTTGAGAGGTGCCCAGCTCTCCAACCGGTTGCCTTCTCAGGTGCCGTGGAGGACTTGCAGCTCATCTGCATATCCTCGGAGCCTTCGCCAGAGTGACTCCCAGGTCCGTTCCGATCCACTCGGGGCCTCTGCTCAAGGTGCCGCGCGCCGTTAGGCGCGCGAAAGCTTTCCTTCTAATAAGTTCTGGGAGAAGAGGATATTTCTCTGGTAAGTGAACAAATTTTGCTTGTGCTTTCGGAACTTGAAGATTGGGGTTTAAAGGAGGAACTGTAAGTTAGTGATAGGCTGATATCCTTAATACTTTAGCAAGTTTTAAATTACGGAAAAACTCAAAAAACACTAAGATGGAGTCAGCAGTCCAGCAGCGAGAGGGGTGCTATCCAGTCTTTTGCATTGAGTGTCACATGTATGATTATCTCCCAATTGGTGAGGTGTCATATGTGTGTGCCCGATGCAAAGAGCTCCTAGCTCTCAGAGAACGTGTCCGTTCCCTTGAGGCTAGAGTAGCAGACTTGATGGAGCTGAGGGAGACAGAGAGGTACATAGAGGAGACCTACAGGGATGTTGTAGAGAAGTCCCACCTCCAGTCAGGTAGCCCCTGTGCTACCTTGGAGGAGGGAGGTCTCCTAGAAGGAGAGCATCACCCTGGTGAAGTAGGAAGTACTCCTGTAGCCAGGACCTGCCCACCAGGGGATGTATTATCCTTTCGCACCGAGGATATATCTCCAAATGTTGCCCGGGAGGGAAAGGTTAGGACAGCTGTTGTACTTGGTGATTCGATCATTAGGCATATAGATAGCTGGGTGGCTGGTGGACGTGAGGATCGCCTGGTGACTTGCCTGCCTGGTGCGAAGGTGGCGGACCTCACGTGTCACCTAGATAGGATTCTAGATAGAGCTGGGGAGGAGTCCGCTGTCTTGGTACATGTGGGTACCAATGACATAGGAAAATGTGGGAGAGAGGTTCTGGAAGCAAAATTTAGGCTCTTAGGTAGAAAGCTGAAATCCAGATCCTCCAGGGTAGCATTTTCTGAAATGCTACCTGTGCCACGCGCAGGGCCCAAGAGACAGGCAGAGCTCCAGAGTCTCAATGCGTGGATGAGACGATGGTGCAGGGAGGAGGGCTTTAGATTTGTTAGGAACTGGGCAACATTCTGGGGAAGGGGGAGCCTATTCCGAAAGGATGGGCTCCATCTTAACCAGAGTGGGACCAGGCTGCTGGCATCGGCGTTTAAGAAGGAGATAGAGCAGCTTTTAAACTAGAAATGGGGGGAAGGCCGACAGTCGCTCAAAAGAGCATGGTTCGGGATAAGGTATCTTTCAAAGATATCACCATAACAGGGAAGATAGAGTATCCTGATAGTGAGGTTGCAAAAGAGATTGTAGTAGATCGGGTATCTTTAAATAACAATAAAAATCAGACAAAAGATTGCCAATTAATACTGTCAAGTACTAAGCATGATGTACTTAGGAACAACAAACATAGTTTGAAATGTCTATATGCGAATGCCAGGAGCCTAAGAAATAAGATGGGGGAGTTAGAATATATTGCACTAAATGAAAAATTAGATATAATAGGCATCTCTGAGACCTGGTGGAAGGAGGATAACCAGTGGGACACTGTCATACCGGGGTACAAATTATATCGTAGTGATAGGGTGAATCGGATTGGTGGAGGGGTAGCATTGTATATTAACGAGAGCCTTGAATCAAATAGATTGAAAATTCTGCAGGAAGCAAAACACTCCTTGGAATCACTGTGGATTGAAATTCCATGTGCAAAGGGGAAAAGGATAGTGATAGGAGTGTACTACCGTCCGCCTGGCCAGGACGAACAGACGGATGCGGAAATGTTAAAGGAAATCAGGGACGCAAACAAACTGGGCAACACAATAATAATGGGGGATTTCAATTACCCGCATATAGACTGGGGTAATGTAACATCTGTACACGCAAGGGACATAAGATTTCTTGATGAAATCAAGGACAGCTTCATGGAACAGCTAGTTCAGGAGCCGACAAGAGAAGGAAAAATACTAGACTTAGTCCTTAGTGGTGCTCATGATCTAGTGCAGGGGGTAACGATACGAGGGCCGCTTGATAACAGTGATCATAATATGATCGGTTTTGATATTGGCATTGAAGGAAGTGAAACTAGGAAATCAAGTACGCTAGCGTTTAACTATAGAAAGGGTGATTACGACAAAATGAGAAAAATGGTGAAAAAAAGACTGAAAGGAGCAGCTCGCAGAGTAAAAAACTTGCATCAGGCGTGGATGCTGTTTAAAAACACCATCCTGGAGGTTCAGGACAAATATATTCCACGTATTAGAAAAAAGGGAAAAAAGACTAAACGTCAGCCGGCGTGGCTAAACAGTAAGATAAAGGAAATCATTAGAGCCAAAAAACAATCCTTCAGAAAGTGGAGAAGAGAACCAACTGAAAGTAACAGGATAGATCATAAGGAATGCCAAGCCAAATGCAAAGCGGAGATAAGGAGGGCAAAAAAAGGACTTTGAGAAGAAATTAGCGTTGGAAGCAAAAATACATAGTAAAAACTTTTTTAGATACATTAAAAGCAGGAAACCGGCCAAAGAGTCGGTTGGGCCGCTGGACGAAAATGGTGTTAAAGGGGCGATCAAGGAGGACAAAGCCGTAGTGGAGAAATTAAATGAATTCTTTGCTTCGGTCTTCACCGAGGAGGATTTGGGGGGGACACCGGTGCCGGAAAGAATATTTGAAGCGGGGGAGTCGGAGAAACTAAACAAATTCTCTGTAACCTTGGAGGATGTAATGGGTCAGTTCAGCAAGCTGAAGAGTAGTAAATCACCGGGACCTGATGGTATTCATCCCAGAGTATTAATAGAACTAAAAAATGAACTTGCGGAGCTACTGTTAGAAATATGCAATCTGTCCCTAAAATCGAGTGTAATACCGGAAGACTGGAGGGTAGCCAATGTTACTCCGATTTTTAAGAAAGGTTCCAGAGGAGATCCGGGAAATTATAGACCGGTGAGTCTGACGTCGGTGCCGGGCAAGATGGTGGAGGCTATTATTAAGAATAAAATTGCAGAGCATATACAAAAACATGGACTGATGAGACAAAGTCAGCACGGATTTAGTGAAGGGAAGTCTTGCCTCACCAATCTAATGCATTTTTTTGAGGGGGTAAGCAAACATGTGGACAATGGGGAGCCGGTTGATATTGTATATCTGGATTTTCAGAAGGCGTTTGACAAAGTGCCGCACGAAAGACTCCTGAAGAAATTGCAGAGTCATGGAATCGGAGGTAGGGTATTATTATGGATTAAGAACTGGTTGAAAGATAGGAAGCAGAGAGTAGGATTGCGTGGCCAGTATTCTCAGTGGAGGAGGGTAGTTAGTGGGGTCCCGCAGGGGTCTGTGCTGGGTCCGTTGCTTTTTAATGTATTTATAAATGACCTAGAGATGGGAATAACTAGTGAGGTAATTAAATTCGCCGATGACACAAAATTATTCAGGGTCGTCAAGTCGCAGGAGGAATGTGAACGATTACAGGAGGACCTTGCGAGACTGGGAGAATGGGCGTGCAAGTGGCAGATGAAGTTCAATGTTGACAAGTGCAAAGTGATGCATGTGGGTAAGAGGAACCCGAATTATAGCTACGTCTTGCAAGGTTCCGCGTTAGGAGTTACGGATCAAGAAAGGGATCTGGGTGTCGTCGTCGATGATACGCTGAAACCTTCTGCTCAGTGTGCTGCTGCGGCTAGGAAAGCGAATAGAATGTTGGGTGTTATTAAGAAGGGTATGGAGTCCAGGTGTGCGGATGTTATAATGCCGTTGTATCGCTCCATGGTGCGACCGCACCTGGAGTATTGTGTTCAGTACTGGTCTCCGTATCTCAAAAAAGATATAGTAGAATTGGAAAAGGTACAGCGAAGGGCGACGAAAATGATAGTGGGGATGGGACGACTTTCCTATGAAGAGAGGCTGAGAAGGCTAGGGCTTTTCAGCTTGGAGAAGAGACGGCTGAGGGGAGATATGATAGAAGTGTATAAAATAATGAGTGGAATGGATCGGGTGGATGTGAAGCGACTGTTCACGCTATCCAAAAATACTAGGACTAGAGGGCATGAGTTGAAGCTACAGTGTGGTAATTTAAAACGAATCGGAGAAAATGTTTCTTCACCCAACGTGTAATTAGACTCTGGAATTCATTGCCGGAGAACGTGGTACGGGCGGTTAGCTTGACGGAGTTTAAAAAGGGGTTAGATAGATTCCTAAAGGACAAGTCCATAGACCGCTATTAAATGGACTGGAAAAATTCCTCATTTTTAGGTATAACTTGTCTGGAATGTTTTTACGTTTGGGGAGCGTGCCAGGTGCCCTTGACCTGGATTGGCCACTGTCGGTGACAGGATGCTGGGCTAGATGGACCTTTGGTCTTTCCCAGTATGGCACTACTTATGTACTTATGTACTGTAAAACTGAAGTTGGTACCCTGGTTCATATCATCTTTGAAGGTTCTGATCTTCAGGGATTTTGGTCAGACATATTTGGAATGTATTAACACACATTTTTAAGTACCAATATAACAACATTCAGTGAAATACCTAATTTGGAAATCTTTAGCCCTTGAAAGTAAACTGCAAGAAGAAAATCAAGTCTTATTTGATCTTTTAGTGTCAGTTGCTTTGAAACAGTCATTCACTGGAAAAACAACTCTAATTTTCCGTTTACATCTGCTACAATTGGGTACTCATAAGTACATAAGTATTACCATACTGAGACAGACCAAAAGTCCATCAAGTCCAGCATCCTGTTTCCAACAGTGGCCAATCCAGTTCACAAATACCTGCCAAGATCCCAAAAAAGTACAATACATTTTATGCTGCTTATCCCAGAAATAAGCAGTGGATTTTCCCCAAGTCCATTTTAATAATGGTCTATGGACTTTTCCTTTAGGAAGCCATCCAAAACTTTTTAAAGCCCCGCTACCTGCCTTTACCACATTCTCTGGCAACGAATTCCAGTGTTTAATTACACATTGAATGAAGAAAAACTTTCTCCAATTCGTTTTAGATTTACTACTTTGTAGCTTCATCGCATGCCCCCTAGTCCTAGTATTTTTGGAAAGCGTAAACAGATGCTTCACGTCTACCTGTTCCACTCCACTCATTATTTTATAGACCTCTATCATATCTCCCCTCAGCCGGCTTTTCTCCAAGTTGAAGAGCCCTAGATGCTTCAGCCTTTCCGCATAGGGAAGTCGTCACATCCCCTTTATCATTTTTGTCGTCCTTCTCCGTACCTTTTCTAATCCCACTATATCTTTTTTGAGATGCAGTGACCTTCTCTAAATCCATGTTGGCTTTGTCTTATTAATCCATGCTTTTGAATATGCTCTGTAATTGTGTTCTTTACAATAGTCTCTACCATTTTGCCCTGCACCAACGTCAGGCTCAACAGTCTATAATTTTCAGGATCTCCTCTGGAACCTGCTGTAAAAATCGGCGCTATATTGGCCACCCTCCAATCTTCCGGTACCACGCTCAATTTTAAAGATAAATTACATATTACTAACAATAGTTCCACCACTTTATTTTTCAATTCTATCATTACTCTGGGGTAAATACCATCCAGTCCAGGAGATTTGCTACTCTTCAATTTGTGAAATTGCTCCATTACATCCTCCAGGTTTCTAGAGATTTCATTGAGTTTCTCCGACTCGTCAGCTTTGAATACCATTTCTGGCACCAGTATCTCTTCCAAATCTTCCTCAGTGAAGAGTGAGAATTAATTTAATCTCTCTGCTATGGCTTTGTTTTCCCTGATTGCCCCTCCCACTCTCGGTCATCTAGCAGTCCAACTGATTCCCTTGCCAGCTTCTTGCTATTAATATACCTAAAAAAAAATTTTGTGTGTTTTTACCTGCAACACAATCTTTTTCTTTTCAAAGTCCCTCTTTGCCTTATTAGCGCTTTGCATTTGATTTGTCATTCCTTATGCTGTTTCTTATTTTCAGTCGGTTCCTTCTTCCATTTTCTGAAGGATTTTCTTTAATAGCTTCCTTCACCTCACTTTTTAACCACGCTGGCTGTCATTTGGTCTTCCTGTCACCTTTTTTAGTACATGAAATATATTTGGCCTGGGCTTCCAGGCTGGTATTTTTGAAAAGCATCCATGCCTGAAATAAAGTTTTGACTCTTGCAGCTATTCCTCTGTTTTGTTTTGTTTTCACCGTTCTTCTGATTTTATCATAGTCTCCTTTTAGAAAGTTAAACACTAATGTACTGGATTTTCTGTGTATACTTACTCCAAACTGAATTAATGTGGGGTTAATTATCCCCTAGATTCTGCCCGGTACCGGAATAGAGCTATCCAGTACCAGAGAGAACCCTTAGAAGACTGATCAGACCTCAAAATTGAGTCCATATCTGAATAGAATAATTCACTTATTTTTTAAGTAATCCAAGGAATTATTAAGATATTAATAAAGAGAAGGAGATACAATATAGTTCTAAAGATTATAAATGTATTTACTTAGCCAAAACACCAAAGAATATACAATTGGCATGTACAATCGGTTGTAGGAATTTAATATCCCAGTTGCAAACGGGTACTATCTAGTGTCGTATGTGATATATTTTAACACTCAAAGGTATTCAGGGAAAAGCAATTGGGTAATTTGCCAATTCTATTGGAATGTATTGGTTTTCCCTTGCGCGAGAATGAGCCTCTCTCCAGGATATCACTAATCTGACAGTAAGCCCATCTGATTGGATCCAATTTATGTCATGGTTGTCACTGATTGGCTTATGCTAATCAGAGTGGAGTGGCCTAGTGGTTAGGGTGCTGGACTTTGGTCCTGGGGAACTGAGGAACTGAGTTGGATTCTCACTTCAGGCACAGGCAGCTCCTTGTGACTCTGGGCAAGTCACTTAACTCTCCATTGCCTGCCGCATTGAGCCTGCCATGAGTGGGAAAGTGTGGGGTACAAATGTAACAAAAATAAAATAGATACTATTGGAGATTCTACATGGAATGTTGCTATTCCACTAGCAACATTCCATGTAGAAGGCTGCGCAGGCTTCTGTTTCTGTGAGTCTGACGTCCTGCACGTATGTGCAGGATGTCAGACTCACAGAAGTAGAAGCCTGCGCGGCCACATTGGTGATCTGCAAGGGCCGACTTCTACGTGGAATGTTGCTAGTGGAATAGCAACATTCCATGTAGAATCTCAAATAGTAGCAACAGTGGAGGAGTGGCCTAGTGGTTAGGTTGGTGGACTTTGGTCCTGAGGAACTGAGTTCGATTCCCACTTCAGGCACAGGCAGCTCCTTGTGACTCTGGGCAAGTCACTTAACCCTCCATTGCCCCATGTAAGCCGCATTGAGCCTGCCATGAGTGGGAAAGCGCAGGGTACAAATGTAACAAAAATAAAATAGATACTATTGGAGATTCTACATGGAATGTTGCTACTATTGGAGATTCTACATGGAATGTTGCTATTCCACGTAGAAGGCTGCGCAGGCTTCTGTTTCTGTGAGTCTGACGTCCTGCAGAAGCCTGCGTGGCCACATTGGTGATCTGCAAGGGCCGACTTCTACGTGGAATGTTGCTAGTGGAATAGCAACATTCCATGTAGAATCTCAAATAGTAGCAAAGGTGGAGGAGTGGCCTAGTGGTTAGGGTGGTGGACTTTGGTTCTGGGGAACTGAGTTTGATTCCCACTTCAGGCACAGGCAGCTCCTTGTGACTCTGGGCAAGTCACTTAACCCTCCATTGCCCCATGTAAGCCGCATTGAGCCTGCCATGAGTGGGAAAGTGTGGGGTACAAATGTAACAAAAAAAAAATGTTCTCATCGTCAGCTGGATTAACCACAGCACCTGGTTCACTTAAGTACAAACCTAAATAGAACCCTACACCTGGCTGGAGAAGCCATCTGTATCCTGCTTGAGGTTTTTGCACCCTAGCTCCTTCCTCATGGCTGAGAAGGGAAATGGGACTTGATCTACCGCCTTTCTGAGGTTTTTGCAATTACATTCAAAGTGGTTTATATATATTCAGGTACTTATTTTGTACTTCAGAGTTCACATTTCGGGCTAAAGCCAAGGCCTGTAAGTTTTATATCATTTTAGATCCTGAACCAAAGTCTAAGGCCTGCCTTTAGCCCAATCGTTGGGTCTAACAATGTACCTAATATCAAATCTGATCCTATTATGATCAGTTATCTTGTAGAATGAATATAAACAAGCCGCTTCTCTGACTAAAAGGCGACCTCTGTGAAAAAAAAAAAAAAACACTGCTAATATGTAGAAAACCATTATACCTCTCTGGAAGCATCTGCTGCCTAGTTTTAGCTGTAGGTCGGGATATTTGTTTTGTTGTTGTCTCACACATGAGCAATACTTTAGTATAATTCTTTTTACTGTATCGTTTTTTTTTTTTTTTAAACATACTTTTAAATCAATAAAAACCTTCAAAAAAAAAAAAAGTCGTTACCTGATTGGCGCGTGGGGGTGGCGGGCTGCACGTGCAGGTCGTCGGCACACGCACGCGCCACTGGAACAGGTGACCTGTGACGCAACCGGCCGGTGCGAGTGTCACTTGTCAGCTTCGCTGCATCATCGGGCCAGAGAGCAAGTGCGCATGCGCCGAATCAGGGCAGGGACGGGACTCGGGAGGAGGAGGAAGTGCTGCTGGTGGAACTTGGTTGGTTTTGGACGTCTCTGTCTTGGAGGACCCTGGGAACTAAGGTAGCTCGTGCACTCCCCGGGAGCCCCGCCGGGATCCCGCCCTCCTGTGACGCAACTCCCTGTTTCCGAGGAAGAGAGGGTAGGTGGGTTCCGGAGAAGGAAGCGGGATTGTTGGTAGGTATGATGGAGAGGGAGGGGGAGAGAGAGATGAAATGCCACGGGGAGGGGAGGGGAGGGGAGGGGACTGGTCTCCGAATGCGTGTGAGGAGGGGCTCGGTGTGCGCGAGCGTCAGAGCATGTGTTACACGCCTAATGCACCACACCTAATATCTTTGTCACTGTCGGTAATGTTTATGAGGCTGATGGTCAGAGGATGACAGAAATCTGCTTCTCCCCCCCCCCCCCCCCCCCCCCACACAAAGTCAGTAATGACTGTCAGGATGAGAGAGAGAGGAATCTCACACACACACATCCCCGTCAGTAATGAGTGTCAGAATATGAGAGAGAAAAAGAAATCTCACCTACTTGTCAGTAATGAGTGTCAGGCTGATGGTCACAGGATGAGAGAGAAATTTCACCCCCCCCCCCCCCCCCGTGAATAATGTGTATCAGAATGATATCTAGAAAGAGGAATCTCACCTCTGTCAGTAACATGTGTCAGGATGAGAGAGAGAGAAATCTCGCCCGCTGTCAGTAATGACTGTCAGGATGAGAGAGAGAGAGAAATCTCGCCCACTGTCAGTAATGACTGTCAGGATGAGAGAGAGAGAGAAATCTCGCCCACTGTCAGTAATGACTGTCAGGATGAGAGAGAGAGAAATCTCACCCACTGTCAGTAACGTGTGTTAGGATGAGAGAGAGAGAAATCTCGCCCACTGTCAGTAATGACTGTCAGGATGAGAGAGAGAGAGAAATCTCGCCCACTGTCAGTAATGACTGTCAGGATGAGAGAGAGAGAAATCTTGCCCACTGTCAGTAATGACTGTCAGGATGAGAGAGAGAAATCTCACCCGCTGTCAGTAACGTGTGTTAGGATGAGAGAGAGAGAAATCTCGCCCACTGTCAGTAATGACTGTCAGGATGAGAGAGAGAGAAATCTCGCCCACTGTCAGTAATGACTGTCAGGATGAGAGAGAGAGAAATCTCGCCCACTGTCAGTAATGTCTGTCAGGATGAGAGAGAGAAATCTCACCCACTGTCAGTAATGACTGTCAGGATGAGAGAGAGAGAGAAATCTCGCCCACTGTCAGTAATGACTGTCAGGATGAGAGAGAGAGAAATCTCGCCCGCTGTCAGTAACGTGTGTCAGGATGAGAGAGAGGGAAATCTCGCCCATTGTCAGTAATGACTGTCAGGATGAGAGAGAGAGAAATCTCGCCCACTGTCAGTAATGACTGTCAGGATGAGAGAGAGAGAAATCTCGCCCACTGTCAGTAATGTCTGTCAGGATGAGAGAGAGAAATCTCACCCGCTGTCAGTAATGACTGTCAGGATGAGAGAGAGAGAGAAATCTCGCCCACTGTCAGTAATGACTGTCAGGATGAGAGAGAGAGAAATCTCGCCCGCTGTCAGTAACGTGTGTCAGGATGAGAGAGAGGGAAATCTCGCCCACTGTCAGTAATGACTGTCAGGATGAGAGAGAGAGAAATCTCGGCCGCTGTCAGTAACGTGTGTCAGGATGAGAGAGAGAGAAATCTCGCCCACTGTCAGTAATGACTGTCAGGATGAGAGAGAGAGAAATCTCGCCCACTGTCAGTAATGACTGTCAGGATGAGAGAGAGAGAAATCTCGCCCACTGTCAGTAATGTCTGTCAGGATGAGAGAGAGAAATCTCACCCGCTGTCAGTAATGACTGTCAGGATGAGAGAGAGAGAGAAATCTCGCCCACTGTCAGTAATGACTGTCAGGATGAAAGAGAGAGAAATCTCGCCCGCTGTCAGTAACGTGTGTCAGGATAAGAGAGAGAGAGAGAAATCTCGCCTGCTATCAGTAACGTGTGTCAGGATGAGAGAGAGAGAAATCTCGCCCGCTGTCAGTAACGTGTGTCAGGATGAGAGAGAGAGAAATCTCGCCAGCTGTCAGTAACGTGTGTCAGGATGAGAGAGAGAGAAATCTCGCCCGCTGTCAGTAACGTGTGTCAGGATGAGAGAGAGAGAAATCTCGCCCGCTGTCAGTAACGTGTGTCAGGATGAGAGAGAGAGAAATCTCGCCCGCTGTCAGTAACATGTGTCAGGATGAGAGAGAGAGAAATCTCGCCCGCTGTCAGTAACATGTGTCAGGATGAGAGAGAGGGAAATCTCGCCCATTGTCAGTAATGACTGTCAGGATGAGAGAGAGAGAAATCTCGCCCACTGTCAGTAATGACTGTCAGGATGAGAGAGAGAGAAATCTCGCCCACTGTCAGTAATGACTGTCAGGATGAGAGAGAGAGAAATCTCGCCCACTGTCAGTAATGACTGTCAGGATGAGAGAGAGAGAAATCTCGCCCACTGTCAGTAATGTCTGTCAGGATGAGAGAGAGAAATCTCACCCGCTGTCAGTAATGACTGTCAGGATGAGAGAGAGAGAGAAATCTCGCCCACTGTCAGTAATGACTGTCAGGATGAGAGAGAGAGAAATCTCGCCCGCTGTCAGTAACGTGTGTCAGGATGAGAGAGAGGGAAATCTCGCCCATTGTCAGTAATGACTGTCAGGATGAGAGAGAGAGAAATCTCGCCCACTGTCAGTAATGACTGTCAGGATGAGAGAGAGAGAAATCTCGCCCACTGTCAGTAATGTCTGTCAGGATGAGAGAGAGAAATCTCACCCGCTGTCAGTAATGACTGTCAGGATGAGAGAGAGAGAGAAATCTCGCCCACTGTCAGTAATGACTGTCAGGATGAGAGAGAGAGAAATCTCGCCCGCTGTCAGTAACGTGTGTCAGGATGAGAGAGAGGGAAATCTCGCCCACTGTCAGTAATGACTGTCAGGATGAGAGAGAGAGAAATCTCGGCCGCTGTCAGTAACGTGTGTCAGGATGAGAGAGAGGGAAATCTCGCCCACTGTCAGTAATGACTGTCAGGATGAGAGAGAGAGAAATCTCGCCCACTGTCAGTAATGACTGTCAGGATGAGAGAGAGAGAAATCTCGCCCACTGTCAGTAATGTCTGTCAGGATGAGAGAGAGAAATCTCACCCGCTGTCAGTAATGACTGTCAGGATGAGAGAGAGAGAGAAATCTCGCCCACTGTCAGTAATGACTGTCAGGATGAAAGAGAGAGAAATCTCGCCCGCTGTCAGTAACGTGTGTCAGGATAAGAGAGAGAGAGAGAAATCTCGCCTGCTATCAGTAACGTGTGTCAGGATGAGAGAGAGAGAAATCTCGCCCGCTGTCAGTAACGTGTGTCAGGATGAGAGAGAGAGAAATCTCGCCAGCTGTCAGTAACGTGTGTCAGGATGAGAGAGAGAGAAATCTCGCCAGCTGTCAGTAACGTGTGTCAGGATGAGAGAGAGAGAAATCTCGCCCGCTGTCAGTAACGTGTGTCAGGATGAGAGAGAGAGAAATCTCGCCCGCTGTCAGTAACATGTGTCAGGATGAGAGAGAGAGAAATCTCGCCCGCTGTCAGTAACATGTGTCAGGATGAGAGAGAGGGAAATCTCGCCCATTGTCAGTAATGACTGTCAGGATGAGAGAGAGAGAAATCTCGCCCACTGTCAGTAATGACTGTCAGGATGAGAGAGAGAAATCTCGCCCACTGTCAGTAATGACTGTCAGGATGAGAGAGAGAGAAATCTCGCCCACTGTCAGTAATGACTGTCAGGATGAGAGAGAGAGAAATCTCGCCCACTGTCAGTAATGTCTGTCAGGATGAGAGAGAGAAATCTCACCCGCTGTCAGTAATGACTGTCAGGATGAGAGAGAGAGAGAAATCTCGCCCACTGTCAGTAATGACTGTCAGGATGAAAGAGAGAGAAATCTCGCCCGCTGTCAGTAACGTGTGTCAGGATAAGAGAGAGAGAGAGAAATCTCGCCTGCTATCAGTAACGTGTGTCAGGATGAGAGAGAGAGAAATCTCGCCCGCTGTCAGTAACGTGTGTCAGGATGAGAGAGAGAGAAATCTCGCCAGCTGTCAGTAACGTGTGTCAGGATGAGAGAGAGAGAAATCTCGCCAGCTGTCAGTAACGTGTGTCAGGATGAGAGAGAGAGAAATCTCGCCCGCTGTCAGTAACGTGTGTCAGGATGAGAGAGAGAGAAATCTCACCCACTGTCAGTAATGACAGGATGAGAGAGAGAGAGAAATCTCACCCACTGTCAGTAATGACTGTCAGGATGAGAGAGAGAGAGAGAAATCTCGCCCACTGTCAGTAATGACTGTCAGGATGAGAGAGAGAGAAATCTCGCCCACTGTCAGTAACGTCTGTCAGGATGAGAGAGAGAAATCTCGCCCACTGTCAGTAACGTGTGTCAGGATGAGAGAGAGAGAAATCTCGCCCGCTGTCAGTAACGTGTGTCAGGATGAGAGAGAGAGAAATCTCGCCCGCTGTCAGTAACGTGTGTCAGGATAAGAGAGAGAGAGAGAAATCTCGCCCACTGTCAGTAATGACTGTCAGGATGAGAGAGAGAGAAATCTCGCCCGCTGTCAGTAATGACTGTCAGGATGAGAGAGAGAGAAATCTCGCCCCCTGTCAGTAATGACTGTCAGGATGAGAGAGAGAGAGAAATCTCGCCCACTGTCAGTAATGACTGTCAGGATGAGAGAGAGAGAAATCTCGCCCGCTGTCAGTAACGTGTGTCAGGATAAGAGAGAGGGAAATCTCGCCCATTGTCAGTAATGACTGTCAGGATGAGAGAGAGAGAAATCTCGCCCACTGTCAGTAACGTGTGTCAGGATGAGAGAGAGGGAAATCTCGCCCACTGTCAGTAATGACTGTCAGGATGAGAGAGAGAAATCTCGCCCACTGTCAGTAATGACTGTCAGGATGAGAGAGAGAGAAATCTCGCCCACTGTCAGTAATGACTGTCAGGATGAGAGAGAGAGAAATCTCGCCCGCTGTCAGTAATGACTGTCAGGATGACAGAGAGAGGAATCTCACACACACACACACACATCCCCGTCAGTAATGAGTGTCAGAATATGAGAGAGAAAAAGAATCTCACCTACTTGTCAGTAATGAGTGTCAGGCTGATGGTCAAGGATGAGGAGAGAATTTCACCCCCCCCCCCCCCCCGTGAATAATGTGTACCAGAATGATATCTAGAAAGAGGAATCTCACCTCTGTCAGAGACATCTCACCCTCTGTCAGTAACTTGTGTCAGGATGAGAGAGAGGGAAATCTCGCCCACTGTCAGTAATGTCTGTCAGGATGAGAGAGAGAGAAATCTCGCACCCACTGTCAGTAATGTGTGTCAGGATGAGAGAGAGAGAAATCTCGCCCACTGTCAGTAATGACTGTCAGGATGAGAGAGAGAAATCTCACCCGCTGTCAGTAACGTGTGTTAGGATGAGAGAGAGAGAAATCTCGCCCGCTGTCAGTATCGTCTGTCAGGATGAGACAGAGAGAGAAATCTCGCCCACTGTCAGTAATGTCTGTCAGGATGAGAGAGAGAAATCTCACCCGCTGTCAGTAACGTGTGTTAGGATGAGAGAGAGAAATCTCGCCCGCTGTCAGTATCGTCTGTCAGGATGAGACAGAGAAAGAAATCTCGCCCGCTGTCAGTAACGTGTGTCAGGATGAGAGAGAGAGAAATCTCGCCCGCTGTCAGTAACGTGTGTCAGGATGAGAGAGAGGGAAATCTCGCCCACTGTGAGTAATGACTGTCAGGATGAGAGAGAGAGAAATCTCGCCCGCTGTCAGTAACGTGTGTCAGGATGAGAGAGAGGGAAATCTCGCCCACTGTCAGTAATGACTGTCAGGATGAGAGAGAGAGAAATCTCGCCCACTGTCAGTAATGACTGTCAGGATGAGAGAGAGAGAAATCTCGCCCACTGTCAGTAATGTCTGTCAGGATGAGAGAGAGAAATCTCACCCGCTGTCAGTAATGACTGTCAGGATGAGAGAGAGAGAGAAATCTCACCCGCTGTCAGTAATGACTGTCAGGATGAGAGAGAGAGAGAAATCTCGCCCACTGTCAGTAATGACTGTCAGGATGAGAGAGAGAGAAATCTCGCCCGCTGTCAGTAACGTGTGTCAGGATGAGAGAGAGGGAAATCTCGCCCACTGTCAGTAATGACTGTCAGGATGAGAGAGAGAGAAATCTCGCCCGCTGTCAGTAACGTGTGTCAGGATGAGAGAGAGGGAAATCTCGCCCACTGTCAGTAATGACTGTCAGGATGAGAGAGAGAGAAATCTCGCCCGCTGTCAGTAACGTGTGTCAGGATGAGAGAGAGGGAAATCTCGCCCACTGTCAGTAATGACTGTCAGGATGAGAGAGAGAGAAATCTCGCCCGCTGTCAGTAACGTGTGTCAGGATGAGAGAGAGGGAAATCTCGCCCACTGTCAGTAATGACTGTCAGGATGAGAGAGAGAGAAATCTCGCCCACTGTCAGTAATGACTGTCAGGATGAGAGAGAGAGAAATCTCGCCCGCTGTCAGTAACGTGTGTCAGGATGAGAGAGAGGGAAATCTCGCCCACTGTCAGTAATGACTGTCAGGATGAGAGAGAGAGAGAAATCTCGCCCACTGTCAGTAATGACTGTCAGGATGAGAGAGAGAGAAATCTCGCCCGCTGTCAGTAACGTGTGTCAGGATGAGAGAGAGGGAAATCTCGCCCACTGTCAGTAATGACTGTCAGGATGAGAGAGAGAGAAATCTCGCCCGCTGTCAGTAACGTGTGTCAGGATGAGAGAGAGGGAAATCTCGCCCACTGTCAGTAATGACTGTCAGGATGAGAGAGAGAGAAATCTCGCCCGCTGTCAGTAACGTGTGTCAGGATGAGAGAGAGGGAAATCTCGCCCACTGTCAGTAATGACGGTCAGGATGAGAGAGAGAGAAATCTCGCCCACTGTCAGTAATGACTGTCAGGATGAGAGAGAGAGAAATCTAGCCCGCTGTCAGTAACGTGTGTCAGGATGAGAGAGTGAGAAATCTCACCCACTGTCAGTAATGACTGTCAAGATGAGAGAGAGAGAAATATCGCCCACTGTCAGTAATGACTGTCAAGATGAGAGAGAGAGAAATATCGCCCGCTGTCAGTAACGTGTGTCAGGATGAGAGAGAGGGAAATGTCGCCCACTGTCAGTAATGACTGTCAGGATGAGAGAGAGAGAAATCTCGCCCACTGTCAGTAATGACTGTCAGGATGAGAGAGAGAGAAATCTCGCCCGCTGTCAGTAACGTGTGTCAGGATGAGAGAGAGAGAAATCTCGCCCACTGTCAGTAATGACTGTCAGGATGAGAGAGAGAAATCTCACCCGCTGTCAGTAACGTGTGTTAGGATGAGAGAGAGAGAAATCTCGCCCGCTGTCAGTATCGTCTGTCAGGATGAGACAGAGAGAGAAATCTCGCCCACTGTCAGTAATGTCTGTCAGGATGAGAGAGAGAAATCTCACCCGCTGTCAGTAACGTGTGTTAGGATGAGACAGAGAGAGAAATCTCGCCCGCTGTCAGTAACGTGTGTCAGGATGAGAGAGAGAGAAATCTCGCCCGCTGTCAGTAACGTGTGTCAGGATGAGAGAGAGGGAAATCTCGCCCACTGTGAGTAATGACTGTCAGGATGAGAGAGAGAGAAATCTCGCCCGCTGTCAGTAACGTGTGTCAGGATGAGAGAGAGGGAAATCTCGCCCACTGTCAGTAATGACTGTCAGGATGAGAGAGAGAGAAATCTCGCCCACTGTCAGTAATGACTGTCAGGATGAGAGAGAGAGAAATCTCGCCCACTGTCAGTAATGTCTGTCAGGATGAGAGAGAGAAATCTCACCCGCTGTCAGTAATGACTGTCAGGATGAGAGAGAGAGAGAAATCTCGCCCACTGTCAGTAATGACTGTCAGGATGAGAGAGAGAGAAATCTCGCCCGCTGTCAGTAACGTGTGTCAGGATGAGAGAGAGGGAAATCTCGCCCACTGTCAGTAATGACTGTCAGGATGAGAGAGAGAGAAATCTCGCCCGCTGTCAGTAACGTGTGTCAGGATGAGAGAGAGGGAAATCTCGCCCACTGTCAGTAATGACTGTCAGGATGAGAGAGAGAGAAATCTCGCCCACTGTCAGTAATGACTGTCAGGATGAGAGAGAGAGAAATCTCGCCCGCTGTCAGTAACGTGTGTCAGGATGAGAGAGAGGGAAATCTCGCCCACTGTCAGTAATGACTGTCAGGATGAGAGAGAGAGAAATCTCACACACACACATCCCCGTCAGTAATGAGTGTCAGAATATGAGAGAGAAAAAGAAATCTCACCTACTTGTCAGTAATGAGTGTCAGGCTGATGGTCACAGGATGAGAGAGAAATTTCACCCCCCCCCCCCCCCCCCCCCCCCCCCCGTGAATAATGTGTATCAGAATGATATCTAGAAAGAGGAATCTCACCTCTGTCAGTAACATGTGTCAGGATGAGAGAGAGAGAAATCTCGCCCGCTGTCAGTAATGACTGTCAGGATGAGAGAGAGAGAGAGAAATCTCGCCCACTGTCAGTAATGACTGTCAGGATGAGAGAGAGAGAAATCTCGCCCACTGTCAGTAATGACTGTCAGGATGAGAGAGAGAAATCTCGCCCACTGTCAGTAATGACTGTCAGGATGAGAGAGAGAGAAATCTCGCCCGCTGTCAGTAACGTGTGTCAGGATGAGAGAGAGGGAAATCTCGCCCATTGTCAGTAATGACTGTCAGGATGAGAGAGAGAAATCTCGCCCACTGTCAGTAACGTGTGTCAGGATGAGAGAGAGGGAAATCTCGCCACTGTCAGTAATGACTGTCAGGATGAGAGAGAGAGAAATCTCGCCCACTGTCAGTAATGACTGTCAGGATGAGAGAGAGAGAGAAATCTCGCCCACTGTCAGTTATGACTGTCAGGATGAGAGAGAGAAATCTCGCCCGCTGTCAGTAATGACTGTCAGGATGAGAGAGAGAGAGAAATCTCGCCCACTGTCAGTAATGACTGTCAGGATGAGAGAGAGAGAAATCTCGCCCGCTGTCAGTTATGACTGTCAGGATGAGAGAGAGAAATCTCGCCCACTGTCAGTAATGACTGTCAGGATGAGAGAGAGAGAGAAATCTCGCCCACTGTCAGTTATGACTGTCAGGATGAGAGAGAGAAATCTCGCCCGCTGTCAGTAATGACTGTCAGGTTGAGAGAGAGAGAGAAATCTCGCCCACTGTCTGTAATGACTGTCAGGATGAG
This sequence comes from Microcaecilia unicolor, assembly GCF_901765095.1. NCBI lineage: Eukaryota > Metazoa > Chordata > Amphibia > Gymnophiona > Siphonopidae > Microcaecilia > Microcaecilia unicolor. The sequence goes on along the minus strand of NC_044034.1, from coordinate 1,013,590 downwards.
AGAGAGAGAAATCTCGCCCGCTGTCAGTAATGACTGTCAGGATGAGAGAGAGAGAGAAATCTCGCCCACTGTCAGTTATGACTGTCAGGATGAGAGAGAGAAATCTCGCCCGCTGTCAGTAATGACTGTCAGGATGAGAGAGAGAGAGAAATCTCGCCCACTGTCAGTAATGACTGTCAGGATGAGAGAGAGAGAAATCTCGCCCGCTGTCAGTAATGACTGTCAGGATGAGAGAGAGAGAGAAATCTCGCCCGCTGTCAGTAATGACTGTCAGGATGAGAGAGAGAGAGAAATCTCGCCCCCTGTCAGTAATGACTGTCAGGATGAGAGAGAGAGAAATCTCGCCCGCTGTCAGTAATGACTGTCAGGATGAGAGAGAGAGAAATCTCGCCCACTGTCAGTAATGACTGTCAGGATGAGAGAGAGAGAAATCTCACCCGCTGTCAGTAATGACTGTCAGGATGAGAGAGAGAGAGAAATCTCGCCCACTGTCAGTAATGACTGTCAGGATGAGAGAGAGAGAAATCTCGCCCGCTGTCAGTAACGTGTGTCAGGATGAGAGAGAGGGAAATCTCGCCCACTGTCAGTAATGACTGTCAGGATGAGAGAGAGAGAAATCTCGCCCACTGTCAGTAATGACTGTCAGGATGAGAGAGAGAGAAATCTCGCCCACTGTCAGTAATGACTGTCAGGATGAGAGAGAGAGAAATCTCGCCCACTGTCAGTAATGACTGTCAGGATGAGAGAGAGAGAAATCTCACACACACACATCCCCGTCAGTAATGAGTGTCAGAATATGAGAGAGAAAAAGAAATCTCACCTACTTGTCAGTAATGAGTGTCAGGCTGATGGTCACAGGATGAGAGAGAAATTTCACCCCCCCCCCCCCCCCCCCCCCGTGAATAATGTGTATCAGAATGATATCTAGAAAGAGGAATCTCACCTCTGTCAGTAACATGTGTCAGGATGAGAGAGAGAGAAATCTCGCCCACTGTCAGTAACGTGTGTCAGGATGAGAGAGAGGGAAATCTCGCCACTGTCAGTAATGACTGTCAGGATGAGAGAGAGAGAAATCTCGCCCACTGTCAGTAATGACTGTCAGGATGAGAGAGAGAGAAATCTCGCCCACTGTCAGTAATGTCTGTCAGGATGAGAGAGAGAAATCTCGCCCGCTGTCAGTAACGTGTGTTAGGATGAGAGAGAGAGAAATATCGCCCGCTGTCAGTATCGTCTGTCAGGATGAGACAGAGAGAGAAATCTCGCCCGCTGTCAGTAGCGTGTGTCAGGATGAGAGAGAGAGAAATCTCATCCGCTGTCAGTAACGTGTGTCAGGATGAGAGAGAGGGAAATCTCGCCCACTGTCAGTAATGACTGTCAGGATGAGAGAGAGAGAAATCTCGCCCGCTGTCAGTAACGTGTGTCAGGATGAGAGAGAGAGAAATCTCACCCACTGTCAGTAATGACTGTCAAGATGAGAGAGAGAGAAATATCGCCCACTGTCAGTAATGACTGTCAAGATGAGAGAGAGAGAAATATCGCCCACTGTCAGTAATGACTGTCAGTATGAGAGAGAGAGAAATCTCGCCCACTGTCAGTAATGACTGTCAGGATGAGAGAGAGAGAAATCTCGCCCGCTGTCAGTAACGTGTGTCAGGATGAGAGAGAGGGAAATGTCGCCCACTGTCAGTAATGACTGTCAGGATGAGAGAGAGAGAAATCTCGCCCACTGTCAGTAATGACTGTCAGGATGAGAGAGAGAGAAATCTCGCCCGCTGTCAGTAACGTGTGTCAGGATGAGAGAGAGAGAAATCTCGCCCACTGTCAGTAATGACTGTCAGGATGAGAGAGAGAGAAATCTCGCCCACTGTCAGTAATGACTGTCAGGATGAGAGAGAGAAATCTCACCCGCTGTCAGTAACGTGTGTTAGGATGAGAGAGAGAGAAATCTCGCCCGCTGTCAGTATCGTCTGTCAGGATGAGACAGAAAAATCTCGCCCACTGTCAGTAATGTCTGTCAGGATGAGAGAGAGAAATCTCACCCACTGTCAGTAACGTGTGTTAGGATGAGAGAGAGAAATCTCGCCCGCTGTCAGTATCGTCTGTCAGGATGAGACAGAGAGAGAAATCTCGCCCGCTGTCAGTAACGTGTGTCAGGATGAGAGAGAGAAAAATCTCGCCCGCTGTCAGTAACGTGTGTCAGGATGAGAGAGAGAGAAATCTCACCCACTGTCAGTAATGACGGTCAGGATGAGAGAGAGAGAAATCTCGCCCGCTGTCAGTAACGTGTGTCAGGATGAGAGAGAGGGAAATCTCGCCCACTGTCAGTAATGACTGTCAGGATGAGAGAGAGAGAAATCTCGCCCACTGTCAGTAATGACTGTCAGGATGAGAGAGAGAGAAATCTCTCCCGCTGTCAGTAACGTGTGTCAGGATGAGAGAGAGGGAAATCTCGCCCACTGTCAGTAATGACTGTCAGGATGAGAGAGAGAGAAATCTCGCCCACTGTCAGTAATGACTGTCAGGATGAGAGAGAGAGAAATCTCGCCCACTGTCAGTAATGTCTGTCAGGATGAGAGAGAGAAATCTCACCCGCTGTCAGTAATGACTGTCAGGATGAGAGAGAGAGAGAAATCTCGCCCACTGTCAGTAATGACTGTCAGGATGAGAGAGAGAGAGAAATCTCGCCCGCTGTCAGTAACGTGTGTCAGGATGAGAGAGAGGGAAATCTCGCCCACTGTCAGTAATGACTGTCAGGATGAGAGAGAGAGAAATCTCGCCCGCTGTCAGTAACGTGTGTCAGGATGAGAGAGAGGGAAATCTCGCCCACTGTCAGGATGAGAGAGAGAGAAATCTCGCCCACTGTCAGTAATGACTGTCAGGATGAGAGAGAGAGAAATCTCGCCCACTGTCAGTAATGACTGTCAGGATGAGAGAGAGAGAAATCTCGCCCACTGTCAGTAATGTCTGTCAGGATGAGAGAGAGAAATCTCACCCGCTGTCAGTAACGTGTGTTAGGATGAGAGAGAGAGAAATCTCGCCCGCTGTCAGTATCGTCTGTCAGGATGAGACAGAGAGAGAAATCTCGCCCGCTGTCAGTAACGTGTGTCAGGATGAGAGAGAGAGAAATCTCACCCGCTGTCAGTAATGACGGTCAGGATGAGAGAGAGAGAAATCTCGCCCGCTGTCAGTAACGTGTGTCAGGATGAGAGAGAGAGAAATCTCACCCGCTGTCAGTAATGACGGTCAGGATGAGAGAGAGAGAAATCTCGCCCACTGTCAGTAATGACTGTCAGGATGAGAGAGGGAGAAATCTCGCCCACTGTCAGTAATGTCTGTCAGGATGAGAGAGAGAAATCTCACCCGCTGTCAGTAACGTGTGTTAGGATGAGAGAGAGAGAAATCTCGCCCGCTGTCAGTATCGTCTGTCAGGATGAGACAGAGAGAGAAATCTCGCCCGCTGTCAGTAACGTGTGTCAGGATGAGAGAGAGAGAAATCTCACCCGCTGTCAGTAATGACGGTCAGGATGAGAGAGAGAGAAATCTCGCCCGCTGTCAGTAACGTATGTCAGGATGAGAGAGAGAGAGAGAAATCTCACCCACTGTCAGTAATGACTGTCAGGATGAGAGAGAGAGAAATCTCTCCCGCTGTCAGTAATGAGTGGAGTATAGCATTGTTATTCATTGTTGATAGCATAGATTACAAGGTGGTATTGCATTAAAGTTCATAAATGATAGAATAAAGTAAAGGATGGTTAAATCGTCAAATATTGAATGTTCATTTAGGATGAATCGTTGTAAGCTTTTTTGAACAGGTTGGTTTTCAGTAGTTTTCAGAAGATTGTTAGGTCTTGCATTGTTTTTATAACATTAGGCAGTGCGTTCCATAGTTTCACGCCTAAACTGGATGCATAGATTGATTTATACTTAAGTCCTTTGCAACTAGGGTAATGGAGGTTCAAAAATGTGCGTGCTGACCTTTTTGTGTTCCTGGTTGGCAAATCTACGAGGTCTGACGTAGGTTGGGGCTTCACCATGAACAATTTTGTGAACCAAGGTGCAGACTTTGAAAGCAATACGCTCCTTTGCTGGCAGCCAGTGTAGTTTTTCTCTGAGGGGTTTGGCGCTTTCGTATTTTGATTTTCCGAATATGAGTCTGGCTGCTTTGTTTTGGGCTGTTTGGAGTTTTTAATGATTTGTTATTTGCATCCAGCGAAGATGTAATTGCAATAGTCTAGGTGGCTTAGCACCATTGATTGTACTAGACTGCGAAATATTTTCCTTGGGAAGAAAGGTTTCACTCTTTTGAGTTTCCACATTGAGTGGAACATTTTCTTTGTTTTGTTTTTCGCATGAGTGTCTAGTGTGAGATTTTGGTCAATTGTGACTCCAAGAATTTCAAGGCTGTCTGAAACAGGGAGGCTGTATTCTGGGGTGTTTGTAGTGGTAGGTTTGTTAGTGATATATTGTGAAGAAAGGATGAGACATTGTGTTTTTTCTGCGTTGAGTTTTAATTGGAATGCATCCGCCCATGAATTCATTATTTGGAGGCTGTGTTTAATTTCGGTTGTGATTTCTGTTAGATCATGTTTGAACGGGATGTAGATCATGACATCATCTGCGTAGATGTAAGGATTAAAGCCTTGATCGGATAGTGATTTGGTTAGGGGTGTCATCATTAGGTTAAAAAGGGTCGGTGAGAGCGGTGATCCTTGGGGTACTCCGCATTCAGGCTTCCATGGTGATGATTTGTTCGAGTTTGATATTACTTAGTATGTTCTTGCGGTTAGGAATCCGTTGATCCATCTAAGTACATTTCCTCCAATACCGAAGTATTCTAGGATGTTCAATAGTATTTTGTGGCTGACCATGTCAAATGCGCTGGACATGTCGAATTGCAGGAGAAGTACACTATTGCCAGTTGCAATTGTTTGTTTGAATTTGGTGAGGAGAGTAATTAATACTGTTTTGGTGCTGTGGTTGGATCGAAATCCTGATTGTGATTCGTGTAATATTGAACATTTATGTAGGTAGTTGGTAAGTTGTTTGGTTACAATGCTTTCCATTAGTTTGACTGCCAGTGGGATGGATGCTACCGGGCGGTAGTTGGTTATATCATTTGCTTTTTTTTCTTTGGGTCTTTAGGTATTGGGGTGAGTAGTATATTTCCTTTATCCTTAGGGAAGGATCCCTGTTGTAACGTGGTTTAGGTGTGATGTGAGGTCTGTTATGAAGCGTTTGGGGGGGCAGATTTTATTAGGTTGTTGGGACAGATGTCCAGTTTGCAGTGGGATTTAGCAAATCTGTTGATTGCTTGAGCGATGTTTTTATCATTCAGTAAATCGAAGTTTGTCCAGATTCTGTCTGCTGGGTGTCTGATTCTAGGGCTGCTGAGAGGGGGAGGGCCAGGGGGGACAAAATTCCCTGGGCCCAGGCCTCCAAGGGGGGCCCGGCGCTGCAGTCCCTGGTCTCACCTGCCTGCCCTCAGCTCCATTGAAAGCCTCCGCCCGCCACCGGGCCCCCTGCATTCAAATTGATTTGGCAGCACCTCCGTGTGAAAGCATAGTGGCAGATCGCCTCCCTTTGGGCCTTCCCTCCCTGTGTCCCGCCCTCGTCTGATGTAACTTCCTGTTTCCGCGAGGGCGGGACACAGGGAGGGAAGGCCAGAAGAGAGGCGATATGCCGCTGCGCTTTCACACAGAGGTGAAGCGCTGCCGAATCTATTTGAATGCATGGGGCCCGGTGGTGGACGGAGAGGGGCTGTCTATGGAGCCCCAGGCGGGTGAGACCGGGGACTGCAGTGCTGGGTGGCCTGAGTAGCGATTGGGGGGGGGGGGGGCTGAGCCTGGCTCAGACTCTTGGCCCTGCACACAAGGAAAAGATCTAGGTGTCATTGTAGACAATATGCTGAAATTTTGTTCCCAGTGTGCAGTAGCAGCCAAAAAAAGCCAACAGGATGTTAGGAAATAAGAGAAAAGGGATGGTAAATTTAGACCAAGAATACTGTAATGCCTCTGTATCGCTCCATTTTGGGATCTCAACTTGAGCATTGCTTTCAATTCTGGTCACCATTTCTCAAAAAAGCATGGGCATAGTTTGAGGGACTGAGATTTCCCCCCTCCCCCCCCCCCCCCCCCAAAAAAAAAGAGCTGTCCCTGGGCTGGGGTAAGAACACAGGCACCCAGACAGACACTAATTCCCCCTGGACAGTTACTGTGGCAGTCTGAAGGAACCGCGAGCTGTCCTGCTTTTTGCTGTCTTGCGCTCCTTCCTTTCCCCCATCACCTAGCTGTAAGACAAAATGAAATGGTATGCTGCTGCTGGCTTCCCTCCTCCTTCCTTCACGAAACAGGAAGTTGCATCATGAGGGGCAGGAGGAGGAGGGAAGCTGACAGCAGTATGCGATTTATTTTTTCTTTATTTTTTTTTTACAGCCGGGACGTGGCTGGAGAGGGTGATGAGGGGAGAGAAACTGGCAGCGGCACGCAGTTTCATTTTGTTTTACATCCGGGACGTGGCAGGGGAGGGGGAGAGAGAGAGGGAAGGGAAGGTGGTAGTGGCACACAGTTTTATTTTGTTTTACAGCCGCGTGGCAGGGGAGAAAGAGGGATGAGAGTGACTGAGCGAAAAGCAGGACAGCTCACGATTCCTACAGGGAGGAGGATGGAGGCCAGCAGCAGCGCACACATGGCTACGCCTCCATGCACGGATTCATTGTGTTTCACTGCAGCAGTGGTGAGCAGCAGGGGGAGGAGAGTGAGCGAGAAGCAGGGTAGGAAACTCACGGTTCTTCCAGGCAGCTGCAAACTCAAGAAGCAAGTGTCCTGGGGAGGTTTTAAAGAGCCACCAGAGGGAGCAGGAAAGAAAGAGAGAGGGGGGGGGGGGGGGGGAGATGGGAAAGGAAGAGAGAAGGGACAATGGTGGGGTGAGGGAAAGAGAGTTGGGGACTATGCTGCATCATGGGGAAAGGAAAAAGAGACAAGAGTATTGGGGGATGAACAGGCCATGCTGAATGGAAACAGGAGAGAGACACAGAGTAATGTTGGATACTGGGGGATGATAGAACGGCAATGATAGATGGGGAAGAAAGAGGTAGTGGTGGGGTGATGTTGGATGGTGAAGGCATAAGAGAGCCATATGAGACCTTGGATACCCAGGGCAGGCAGGGAGGAAGAGCGGCAGGGGAGGGGGCAGAGTCAGACAAACAGGAATGATGCTGGATGGTGAGGGCATAAGAGAGAGGGATAGAAGAGATCCTTGTTCTCAGGGCAGGGAGGGAAGGGAAAGGGGAGAAAGGAGAGATACTGAATGGAAGAGGAGAGAGAGAAGGGAGACGGATGGAAGGGGAAAGAGGGAGAAGATGCTGGATGGAACAGGGAAAGGAGGAATACTGAATGGAAAAGGAGAGAGAGGGAGACTGGATGGAAGGGTTGGACAGAGGGTGATATGCTGGATTTTTTTGTTTTGTTTTGTTAAATTTGTACCCCGCGCTTTCCCACTCATGGCAGGCACAATGCGGCTTACATGGGGCAATGGAGGGTTAAGTGACTTGCCCAGAGTCACTAGGAGCTGCCTGTGCCTGAAGTGGGAATCGAACTCAGTTCCTCAGTTCCCCAGGACCAAAGTCCACCACCCTAACCACTAGGCCACTCCTCCGCTCCTTTGTGGAAGGGGGAGAGAGAAGGTGAGATGCTGGATTGTAGGGGGGAGAGAGAAGGAAGAGATGGATGAAATTGGAGAGAGAGGGGAAGGAAGGAGGAGAGGACAGAGTTAGTGAAAGTCTGGGGAATATGAGGAAGGGGAATGGGAGGGCTGGGGTGAGGGAAAGAGATGTAAATCTGTAGGGGTAAGAGAAATTGATGACTAATTAGTAATAATGAAACTTGGACAGAGAGATAGAAAAATAAATGGAAGAAGCTGAAAGAGAAGGTCAATGCTGGATGAAGTGAAGAAAACAGGAGGAAAATGACAAGTGGAAAAGGAAACCCTGAGTAGAGAGAGGAAAGCAGAACCCAAAGACTGGAATTAGCATGATTAGAAAAATAAATGACCAGATCACAAAGTTAGAAAAAAGAATTTTAATTTAGGACAAAGTAGTGTCGAAACCGTGTATGCTACTCTAAAGGTTAATATATAAAAATAAAACAAATATTTAGACAAAATTAAATTGAACCCTTAAGAAGTTCAGCTAGAGTAGCAGACTTGGTAGAGATGAGGGAGATTGAGAAATACATAGATGAGACCTACAGGGATGTTGTAGAGAGGTCCCACCTCCAGTCAGATGGCCTCTGGTACTACCTTGGAGGAGGGAGGATCGCAAGAGGGTGACTTAGGAAGTTCTCCTGTATCCAGGACCTGCCCACCAGGGGATGTACTATCCTCTTGCACCAAGGATGTTCCTTGTGCTGCACGGGAGGGAAAGGATAGGACAGCTGTTGTAACAAGTGATTCAATCATTAGGCATATAGATAGCTGGGTGGCTGGTGGACGGGAGGATCGCCTGGTGACTTGCCTGCCTGGTGCGAAGGTGGCGGACCTCACGCGTCACCTAGACGGGATTTTAGATAGTGCTGGGGAGGAGCCAGCTGTCTTGGTACATGTAGGTACCAATGACGTAGGAAAATTGTGGGAGAGAGGTTCTGGAAGCCAAATTTAGGCTCTTAGGTAGAAAACTCAAATCCAGATCCTCTAGGGTAGCATTCTCTGAAATGCTACCCGTTCAATGCGCAGGGTCCAAGAGACAGGCAGAGCTCCGGAGTCTCAATGCGTGGATGAGACGATGGTGCAAGGAGGAGGGTTTTAGATTTGTTAGGAACTGGGCAACATTCTGGGGAAGGGGGAGCCTATTCCAAAAGGATGGGCTCCACCTTGACCGGAATGGGTCCAGGCTGCTGGCATCGGCATTTAAAAAAAGAAATTGAGCAGCTTTTAAACTAGAAACGAGGGGAATGCCGACAGTCGCACAACAGCGTATGGTTCGGAATGAGGTATCTTGTAAAGATATTGCCCAAACAGGAAGGATGGGGGTCCCTGATGGTGAGGTTGCAAAGGTGACCATAATAGATTCGTCTGTAAGCAGAAATAATAAAAATCAGGCAGAAGATAGTAAATTAATACTGTCAAGTAATCAACATAATGTGACTAGGAATAACTTGAAGTGTCTTTATGCAAATGCTAGGAGCCTAAGACATAAGATGGGAGAATTGGAATATATTGCGCTAAATGAAAAAAATAGATATAATAGACATCTCCGAGACCTGGTGGAATGAGGATAACCAGTGGGACACTGTCATACCAGGATACAAATTGTATCGCAGTGATAGAGTGTGCCGGATCGGGGGAGGAGTAGCATTGTATATTAACGAGGGCATTGAATCAAATAGACTGAAAATTTTACAGGAAACAAATGACCTTTTGGAATCATTATTTATTTATTGCATTTGTATCCCACATTTTCCCACCTCTTTGCGGGCTCAGTGTGGCTTACAATAAGATATGAATAATGGAAATACATTTGTTACAACTTGGTTATAGGTTACATTGTACAAGTTTTGTGAAACCATCGAAGTATCATTAAGAATATGACAATGGGACATCGACATTATGGATCGAAATTCCATGTGTCAAGGGGGAAAGGACAGTGGTAGGAGTGTACTGCCGTCCGCCCGACCAGGATGAGCAGACGAACGCAGTCATGTTAAAGGAAATTAGGGACGCTAATAAAATGGGCAATGCGATAATAAGGGGTGATCTCAATTACCCCAAAATAGACTGGGTTAATGTAGCATTGGGGCACGCCAAGGAGGTAAAATTCCTTGATGAAATCAAGGACTGCTTCATGGAGCAGCTGGTACAGGAGCCGACGAGAGAAGGAAAAATTCTAGATCTAGTCATTGGTGGAGCACATGATCTGGTATGGGAGGCAGTGCTTTTTTTGTGCTGGTACAGCGTACCGGCACCTTTTTTGTGAGGTCCGGTGGTGTGCTGGAGTCGGCTTGCACTGTACTTGTAGGTGACACAATTCTTTGACCCTAATCCCCTGGTATAAAGAGTTTCACTAATCCATTTGTGTTATAACCAAAGAATGAACCAAGATGTTGTGCGGATGGGAGCAATAGAGATTGGATGGGTCGAATTAATTGTAGTTTGTAGAAACAACTTCGCGTTACTTGTGAAACTTGTGGACAGAAGAAAAGTTGTGTGTGTAGAAGAAACCCCAAGAATCCAAACTGTGTCTGGGGAACCTGGTATTCCTGAGAGAAGAATGTGACTGAGTAATGACGGATTTGTTTCATGTGAGAAAAGAATAACTTTGGATTTAGCAGGATTACCAAATTATTTTCATAAAGCCAGTTGGTAATTGCTGAAAGCTTTTGGTTTAATGTGTTTAGTTCAAGAGAAGTGCAGGAATCTAAAGAGTAAAGGATCTGGATGTCATCTGCTTAAAAGTACATTGTTAGACCCAACGATTGGGCTAAAGTCAGGAGATGGGCCAGAAAAATATTGAAAAGTGTCAGTGAAAGAAGAGATCCTTGTGGGACTCCAATACCAGGCTGATAAGGGGCAGATGTGGAACCATTAAAGGTTATGGTGTATGAGCAATCTGAAAGAAAAGACATAAACCAATCTAGGACTGTGTCAGTAATCCCTATCGAATGAGGCAATGTAGTAAAATGAAATGGTTGATCAGATCTCAAAAGCTGCGGAGAGATCTAATGAGACAAGAAGTACCAATTCCTGCTGATCCAGTGTACTATATAGGAATGTAGTCATGCCTAGCAGTGAGGTTTCAGTGCTGTGATATTTTCTGAATGCTGTTTGGTTGGGATGAAGAACGTATTGCATTCAAAATCTGCACACTGGTTACATAGTAACATAGTAGATGATGGCAGAAAAAGACCTGCACGGTCCATCCAGTCTGCCCATCAAGATAACTCATATTTGCTACTTTTTGTGTATACTCTACTTTGATTTGTACCTGTGCTTTTCAGGGCACAGACCGTATAAGTCTGCCCAGCATTATCCCCGCCTCCCAACCACCAGCCCTGCCTCCCAACCACCGGCTCTGGCACAGACCGTACAAGTCTGCTCAGCACTATCCCCGCCTCCCAACCACCAGTCCCGCTTCCCACCACCGGCTCTGGCACAGACCGTATAAGTCTGCCCAGCACTATCCCCGCCTCCCAACCACCAGCCCCGCCTCCCGATCTTGACTAAGCTCCTGAGGATCCATTCCTTCGGCACAGGATTCCTTTATGCTTATCCCACACATGTTTGAATTTCATTTCCACCACCTCCCGCGGGAGGGCATTCCAAGCATCCACTACTCTGTCCGTGAAAAAATACTTCCTGACATTTTTCTTGAGTCTGCCCCCCTTCAATCTCATTTCATGTCTTCTCGTTCTACCATCTTCCCATCTCCGGAAAAGGTTCGTTTGCGGATTAATACCTTTCAAATATTTGAACGTCTGTATCATATCACCCCTGTTTCTCCTTTCCTCCAGAGTATACATGTTTAGTTCAGCAAGTCACTCCTCATACGTCTTGTAACGCAAATCCCATACCATTCTCGTAGCTTTCCTTTGCACCGCTTCAATTCTTTTTACATCCTTAACAAGATACGGCCTCCAAAACTGAACACAATACTCCAGGTGGGGCCTCACCAACGACTTATACAGGGGCATCAACACCCCCTTTCTTCTGCTGGTCACACCTCTCTCTATACAGCCTAACAACCTTCTAGCTACGGCCACCACCTTGTCACACTGTTTCGTCGCCTTCAAATCCTCAGATACTATCACCCCAAGATCCCTCTCTCCGCCTGTACCTATCAGACTCTCCCCGCCTAACACATACGTCTCCCGTGGATTTCTATTCCCTAAGTGCATCACTTTGCATTTCTTCGCATTGAATTTTAATTGCCAAACCTTAGACCATCCTTCTAGCTTCCTCAGATCCTTTTTCATGTTTTCCACTCCCTCCGGGGTGTCCACTCTGTTACAGATCTTAGTATCATCCGCAAATAGGCAAACTTTACCTTCTAACCCTTCGGCAATGTCACTCACAAATATATTGAATAGAATCAGCCCCAGCACCGATCCCTGAGGCACTCCACTACTACTACTACTACTATTTAGCATTTCTATAGCGCTACAAGGCATACGCAGCGCTGCACAAACATAGAAGAAAGACAGTCCCTGCTCAAAGAGCTTACAATCTAATAGACAAAAAATAAATAAAGTAAGCAAATCAAATCAATTAATGTGAACGGGAAGGAAGAGAGGAGGGTAGGTGGAGGCGAGTGGTTACAAGTGGTTACAAGTCAAAAGCAATGTTAAAGAGGTGGGCTTTCAGTCTAGATTTAAAGGTGGCCAAGGATGGGGCAAGACGTAGGGGCTCAGGAAGTTTATTCCAGGCGTAGGGTGCAGCGAGACAGAAGGCGCGAAGTCTGGAGTTGGCAGTAGTGGAGAAGGGAACAGATAAGAAGGATTTATCCATGGAGCGGAGTGCACGGGAAGGGGTGTAGGGAAGGACGAGTATGGAGAGATACTGGGGAGCAGCAGAGTGAGTACATTTATAGGTTAGTAGAAGAAGTTTGAACAGGATGCGAAAACGGATAGGGAGCCAGTGAAGGGTCTTGAGGAGAGGGGTAGTATGAGTAAAGCGACCCTGGCGGAAGATGAGATGGGCAGCAGAGTTTTGAACCGACTGGAGAGGGGAGAGGTGACTAAGTGGGAGGCCAGCAAGAAGCAGATTGCAGTAGTCTAGACGAGAGGTGACAAGGGTGTGGATGAGGGTTTTGGTAGAGTGCTCGGAAAGAAAGGGGCGGATTTTACGGATGTTGTAAAGAAAGAAACGACAGGTCTTGGCGGTCTGCTGGATATGAGCAGAGAAGGAGAGAGAAGAGTCAAAGATGACCCCAAGGTTTCGAGCTGAGGAGACAGGGAGAATGAGAGAGCCATCAACAGAAATAGAAAACGGGGGGAGCGGGGAGGTGGGTTTGGGGGGGAAAATGAGAAGCTCGGTTTTGGTCATATTTAATTTCAGGTGGCGTTGAGACATCCAGGCAGCAATGTCAGACAAGCACGCTGAAACTTTGGTTTGGATGCAAGGTGAGATATCAGGGGTAGAAAGGTAGATTTGGGAATCATCAGCATAGAGATGGTAGGAAAAGCCATGGGATGAGATTAATGAACCAAGGGAAGAAGTGTAGATAGAAAAGAGGAGGGGACCAAGAACACAACCCTGAGGTACGCCGACAGGCAGAGGGATAGAAGTAGAAGAGGATCCACCAGAGTGAACACTAAAGGTGCGGAGGGAGAGGTAGGAAGAGAACCAGGAAAGGACAGAGCCCTGGAATCCAAGTGAGGACAGGGTATCGAGAAGTATGCTGTGATCGACAGTGTCAAAAGCAGCGGAAAGATCAAGAAGAATGAGGATGGAATATTGACCTCTGGATTTAGCCAGTAATAGGTCATTGGAGACTTTAGTAAGCGCAGTTTCGGTTGAGTGGAGAGGGCGAAAACCAGATTGTAATGGGTCAAGAATAGCATGTGAGGAGAGAAAATCAAGGCAGCGGCGGTGAACAGCACGCTCAAGTAATTTGGAGAGAAAAGGAAGGAGGGAGATGGGTCGGTAATTAGAGGGACAAGTAGGGTCAAGTGAAGGCTTCTTAAGGAGAGGTGTGACCACAGCATGTTTAAAGGCAGCAGGGACAGTCGCAGTGGAAAGTGAGAGGTTGAGAATGTGACAGATAAAAGGAATAAGAGTAGGAGAGATGGTATTAAGAAGGTGGGTGGGAATGGGATCAGAGGAACAGGTGGTACATTTTGAGGAAGAAAGGAGAAGTGTAGTTTCCTCAATAGTAACTTCAGGAAAGGAGGAAAGGGAATGAGGGGAAGGAGAGAGAGGGGAACGGACTAGTGGAGGGCGAGGTGGTGAGGTAGAGAAAGCAAGGTTTATCTTTTGAACCTTGTTGTGAAAGAATTCAGCAAGGGTCTGAGGAGATAATGAAGGGGGAGTTGGGGGAGGGGGCACCTTGAGGAGAGAGTTCAATGTGGTGAAGAGAAGTTGAGGATTAGAGCCAAGAGAGTTGGTCAGTTGGATATAATAATCCTGTTTGGCAAGTAAAAGAGCAGATTGGAAGGAGGTCAGCATGAACTTAAAGTGTAAGAAATCAGCAAGGACCCGAGATTTCCGCCAGAGGCGTTCGGCGGAGCGGGTACAGGAACGTAGGTAGCGGATATTAGAAGTCAGCCAAGGTTGGGGTTTTGTACGCCTTACAGGGCGGGTCATCAAAGGTGCAAGAGTGTCTAAGGCAGAGGATAGAGTATTGTTGTAAGAAGAAACAGCCTCGTTGACAGACGTGGATGGTGCCACAGTAGAGAGGAGGTTTGAAACATGGGAGGATAGAGATGAAGGGTCAATATCGTGAAGATTCCTAGATAAATTAGATAGGATAGGACGGGACTGGGAGGGAGGAGATTTAAGTGTGAAAGTTATAAGATGGTGATCAGAGGAGGGATGATCAGAGGCAAGGAAACTAGAAGGTGAACAGTTGGAGGAGAAGATGAGATCAAGACAGTGACCATTTTGATGAGTGGGGGAGGTGGAGCATAGTTGGAGATTAAAGGACGACGTTAAAGCGAGTAACTTGGAAATATAAGAGTTGGAAGGATCATTAGCAGGAATATTAAAGTCACCAAGGATGAGAAAGGGGGAGGAAGGATCATGGAAGAAGGCAAGCCAGGCGTCAAAGTCACTGAGAAAGGATGAAAGGGACTTATCAGGGGGACGATAAATGACCGCTATTCGAAGAGGCAGAGGAGAGAAAAGGCGGATAGAGTGGACTTCAAAGGAGGAAAAACAGTGAGATTGAGGTGGAAGAAGGGGTTGAAATCTGGAGGAGGGAGAGAGAAGTAGTCCAACACCGCCCCCACGGCCAGCAGGGCGAGGAGTATGTGAAAATATATAACCGCCATGGCACAGGGCTGCGACTGAAGCAGAGTCAGGGCAGAGCCAGGTTTCTGTTCTGGCGAGCAGATGGAGGTGACGCGAGATAAAGAGGTCCTGGATATAGGGGAGTTTGTTACAGATAGAGCGGGCATTCCATAGGGTGCAAGAGAAGGGCAGAGAAGAGGAGGGGAGTAGAGGAATAGAGATCAGGTTAGAGAGGTCACGGTGACATCTGTAGAGTTTGGATAATAGTTGGTGAGGAGGGCCAGGATTGGGATTGATGTCACCAGCTGAGAGTAAGAGAAGGAGTAAAAGAGAGCGGAGGAGAGTAGGAGAGGTGTGGCCACGAAGGCGAGAGGTATTTAGGTGGAATGGGGAAGGCAAAATGGAGGGAAGAAAGAGACGGAGATTAAAAGCCAAGAGGGAGGAAGAGGGTAGGAGAGAAGGTGAGGTGATGAAGTCAATGGATGGGAAGTGAGTTCCTGTAGCGGGGAGAGGTAGGGGGTGAGGGAAAAGATTAGGAAGGGACAGAGCTAGGAAGAGAATGTGAATAGGGGCCATAAACGATTAAGGTACTTTAGCAACTGGAAAAAGATTAGATACAAAGAGAAAAATGCCCCGCGCGCGGCACCTAGAGCGGAGGCCCTGAGTGGATCGGGGTGGACCTGGGTGTCACCCCGGAGAAGGCTGTAAGGATATGCAGATGAGCTGCAAGTCCTCCACAGCACCTGAAAGGCAGCCGGTGGTAGAGGTGGGCACCTCTCAGCTGAGGAAAGGCTTACCAGGGGTTAGGCCGAAGCCAGCATTCCTCCCCCTGAGGGTCACCTTTCCCTCCTCCAAGCGAATTCCATTCACCACCACTCTCTGGCGTCTGTCCGTCAACCAGTTCCTAATCCAGTTCACCACTTCAGGTCCTATCTTCAGCCCCTCTAGTTTATTTAAGAGCCTCCTGTGGGGAACCGTGTCAAAAGCTTTGCTGAAATCTAAGTAGATTACGTCCATAGCTCGTCCGTGATTCAGTTCTCCTGTCACCCAATCAAAGAACTCAATGAGATTCGTTTGGCACGATTTCCCTTTCGTAAAACCATGTTGTCTCGGATCTTACAACTTATTGGCTTCCAGGAAATTCACTATCCTTTCCTTCAGCATCGCTTCCATTACTTTTCCAATAACCGAAGTGAGGCTTACCGGCCTGTAGTTTCCAGCTTCTTCCCTATCACCACTTTTGTGAAGAGGGACCACCTCTGCCGTTCTCCAATCCCTCGGAACCTTTCCCGTCTGCAAGGATATATTAAACAAATCTTTAAGAGGGGACTTCCGGTGGAGCGGCGAGCCAAGATGGCCGCTGTAAGGTGAGCTCCTGCAGGCAACGACCAGGGATCATTCTGATTACAACAGCCCAAGCCCCCAGAACAAGACGGAGAAGACGGGGTAGTGCGGAGGAGAGTCCCAGGCTCATAATTGGGAACCGCGAAGCCGCTTGGTGAAGACGGAGCGGCGAAAAACGGCGATCGCGCACCCACCCGACCGAAACCACGTGGAGCCGGGGCCGGAGGAGGCCGGCGAGACGCGGGGAGCGGAACACCTAGCTCAATGCGGGCGGGAGACCTGGAGGCTAAAAGATGGAAAGGTCTCGCCGATGTTGCTGATGTGCTCGGGAGCGGGCGATTGAGACCGCAGCTAAGAGCAACCAGATGAGAGCACGGCGGAGGACGGACAAGAACGTGGGGCAAAAGGAGCATAAGGTACCGTGCTATAAGGAGAAGATGGCGGAGAGATAGTGGGAAGAGAAGCGTGGGGAAACAAGAGCAAGGAACACTGCACCAATCCCTGTAAATGAACATGTGGCAATTGAAAAATAAAGAGACAGAGGAATACTTAGCATAGAGACCAAGAATAATAAAACAGTATCCACCACAAATAACAAGCCGAGTTAATTCTCTGCAGCTGAGAAACGGAGACAAAAACAGTATTAAATCAGTGGAATAGACTGTAGTTGCCCCGTGCATTGCTGTATGGCTACCAGAAGCTCCAGGAGAGAGCCGGAGAAGAATAAGAACGGGGGTACAAAGATGGCGGACAAAAATTCCCCACCGTCACCAACAGTGAGCTCTGTTTGGGCCACGGAAATTGTCACGGAGGTAAAAATGGCGGTGGAGGAAACTGAACAATAAATTGCAGCAAATAATTGACAAGCTTGAAGGAATGGACCAAAGAATCACCACGTTTACCAACGAGTTCCAGGAGGTTCAACAGCGACTGGGAGAAGTGGAAACCTCCACGCAGGAGGCATCAAAATCCATCGAGCATTTACAAGCAATGGTGACAACCTTGGAAGACAAAGTGGACGACCTGGAGAATCGATCTCGAAGGAATAATCTTCGGCTGGTAGGCATACCAGAATCAATACCAGAGGCGGAACTGAGAGGTTTTTTGGAGCCATGGCTCACCAAGCTTTTGACTAACCAGAGTACCGCGGGACCAATTAAGATAGAACGAGCACACCGGTTGGGTCCAAGAAGAGAGAATAATACACGGCCAAGAGTGGTCATATTGCGATTGCTACACTATCAACATAAGATGGATGTGTTGATAGCTATACGGAAAGGAGGGAAGCTGGAGGTGGACGGACATAAGATACTGTGTTTCCAGGACTATTCTACCAAAGTGTCCCTCCAGCGCAAGCAATATTCGCAAATATGTGGGAGACTGCACAAAATGCAGATAAGGTTCAGTCTATTATATCCAGCAAAATTGAGAATCCAGCACAATGGCTCAGTCAGATTTTGTGACACGGTGGAAGCCGCTCAAGCATTCGTGGACCGGCTGGAGGATGAAAGGCCGGGAACGTCGAGTAAAACCTGAGTAGTGCGGTGACAAGAAAAGAGAGACTGGTACAATAGTAAGAGGAAGAGCAGAAGTGGTGAGGAAACCAGAGACTATTTGATGCAGAGTTAAAAAGTTTTGAAGATGTTGATACTGTTTGTAAAATTAATAAGGTAAACTGAGGGGGGAGGGGATAAATTACACACAAGTAGGGATTGGTCTAGAGGGATCCCTGGTCGGAAGCACGGAAGTACAGCACTATAGGTGCCAATAAGAATATGGGGGAGAAGGGTAGTAGGGGGGAGGGTGGGGGAGGAAGGGGGAGAGGGTTAATGTGGAACAAAATCTTCATGGTAACAGAAGAACAGGGGAATACAGGCAATATAGTAGGGGACACACGAGTTGAACATCCATGTAGGAACAGGGTCAACTACAGGGGGTGGGGGTATAGGCTGGGATGCCCTCCCCACTTAATCAGAGAAAGAATCAAGGTAGTAATACAGCAACCTTACGATATCACTTAATGGCCCTTAAAGTAGTGACCTGGAATGTGGGAGGTATTTCTTCGCCGATAAAAAGGCAGAAGATACTCCGGGCACTCCACAGGCAAAAGGTGTCAATAGCATTACTTCAAGAAACACATTTAAATGCCAAGGAACATGAGAAACTATGCCGTTGGTGGGTGGGCTCATATTATGAATCCCCAGCGCAAGCAAAAAAAGCGGGAGTCATAATTCTAATCAAGAAAGGGGTGCAAATAACTACACACAAAGTAATAGCTGATGATGCGGGAAGGTTTGTAATTGTGCATTTAACTGTAGAACGTCAACCAGTGGTTCTGTGTAATGTATATGCTCCTAACACGTATAACAAAGCTTTCTACAAACAACTTTTACGTCAGTTAACAAGTTTTGAAGGAACACCCATGCTAGTTGGGGGGGATTTTAATGCAGTAGTGGATCCTACACTGGACAGATCACAGGGGGGAAGAAGAGGAGCAGGGATGGAATCAAGAGGACTGGAGGTGTTAAGTGAGGTCCTGGACCTGGTGGATGTGTGGCGAACACTGCATCCCGTAGAGCGAGACTATACTCACTTGTCTCGCGCACATGCCACCATGTCGAGGATTGATTACATATTTATATCTCGAACAATATTTACTAAAATATGTAGTGCAGAAATAGGCCCCATTAAAATATCAGATCATGCAATGGTAATGACCGTATGGGAGCCTATGGAGAGAGAGATTAGACAGTTCCAGTGGAAGTTCCCTACTTGGTTATACAAAGATCAGGGATTCCGAGATTTTATAATCAAAAAATATAAGCAGTTCCAAGACACCAATCAGGCACATACAACAACTCCTATACTTTATTGGGACACGGCAAAGGCTGTGCTTAGGGGAGAGATAATCGCGTATACTAGCCATCAAAAAAAGGCAAGGGAGAAGGAACAGATTTGGCTAGAGAAGGAAATAACAAGGGTAAGACGGGAGTATGGACGCCAACATACTGTTACACTAAAAGCCCAACTCTTGGAACTGCAGCAGACCCTTAACGAGAGACTTCATAGAAAGGCCCAACACAACTATGGCTCCTATAAATATAAATTATATAAATATGCTAACAGAGGGGGAAAGATGTTGGCTAGGTTAGCAAATCCAAGGCAAGGACCTCCAAAAATTAACGCATTATATTCGGCCAATGGAACTTTAGAAAACAAAGATACCCAAATAAACAGAATTTTGCAAGGTTATTACAGGCAGCTGTATGATGTCCCTGATCCACCCCCGATGGATAGTGAAATGTATCTGGAGGGACAAAATCTTCCGAGAATAGATATAGAGAGCCAAGAAATGTTAAATGCCCCCATAATGGAAGATGAAGTAGCATGGGCAATACAGCAGGGGCCTTTGGGGAAAGCCCCGGGCCCAGATGGGTATAGAGGAGAATTTTATAAAATGATGAGGGATGAAGTGGTGTTACCCATCACATTGATGTTTAATGCCATAGTGAAAGAAAAACAAATGCCTACCTCCTTGAGAACAGCTCAGATCATTGTGCTCCCAAAACCAGGAAGGGACACACAGAAACCAGAATCTTATAGGCCAATTTCGCTACTTAATTATGAGGCTAAACTATTTGCCAAGGTTTTGGCAAATCGTTTATCGCGAATTCTGCCAGATATTATTGAAGATTCACAGGTGGGATTTGTACAGGGGCGAAATATCACAAAAAATGTGAGAAAGATATTGGTAACTTTGGAGGCGGTAGCGGAACGGGCCACGCCGTCGGTGCTGGTCAGCTTCGATGCTGAAAAGGCATTCGACAGAGTAGTATGGGACTTTATGTTTGGAATATTGGATGTGTATGGAATAACAGGGTTCTTTCAGGAGGCAATTAGAGCATTATACTATCTTCCACAAGCCCAGGTGTGGGCGAATGGAATATTGTCCCCTCCCTTTCCCATTTGTAGGGGAACAAGGCAGGGATGCCCACTATCACCTTTACTATTTGTATTAACTTTAGACCCATTGATTAGGAATATCCAACAAACACCCGATGTAAGGGGAGTTAGGATGGGCACGGAAACTTTTAAAATAGCAGCATTTGCTGATGATTTATTAGCACATGTGACTCAGCCAGAGGAATCACTACCAGCCCTCATCGAGTGTATGGCAGAGTATGGCGACTTCTCAGGCTTTAAGCTCAATCTAGAGAAGTCTGAAGCTATGCAGAGGGAGGGAGCCCAAGTTAGAGACTGGCAAAGACAATTACCATTAAAATGGGCGGCGGAATCGTTCAGATATTTGGGAGTGCGCTTAACTATGGATATAACTAATCTATATAAGATCAACATAGAAAAACTGTTACAAGACACCAGCAGCTCTTTGGAGAGTTGGAATCATTTGCCTCTGTCATTAATAGGAAGAATCAATATGTTCAAAATGATTATATTCCCAAGGTGGCTCTACATATTGCAGGTATTACCATTGCATATCCTGGGTAAGGACATTAGAAAGTTAAATAGAATAATCCGAAAGTTCCTTTGGGGGGGGAAAAAATCAAAAGTTCGCTTTGAATATTTGTATGATGGATGGACACAGGGGGGACTGGGATTACCCTGTATAAAACGATACAATCAAGCATGCCTGTTGAGACATCTTAGGGATTGGCTGCTCAATACCAACCAGTATACCCCGACTAGCTGGGAGAGAACACTATTTGAGCCTTGGCACTTGAATTTTATATTGCAGGCCAAAACAAAAAACTTACCATTAAACCTCCGAAAAAGTATATTGTTAAGGCCAATGAGAAGCATATGGCGATTGCTCATGCAGATATGGAAGCAAAACCCCAATGTTAGCGATCAGCTACCAATTAAAGGAAATGGGGACTTTCCACCCGGTATGGAGAAAGGTATATTCGATAGGTGGTCAAGGGCGGGGATTACCTTACTTGAACATCTAGTTAATGAGGAGGGAGGGTTGTATGGCTTTCAGGATCTGCAGCAAAGAATGTCTTTAGCAAACCAGGATCATTACTCATACAGACAACTACATCATTACTGGGGCAGTATGGACCAAGAAGCAATAGGCGCGAGGCTTGGTTGTAGACTTCGGGAATTCTTAAAGGGAGATGCACACGGGCAGGTATCAATATCGAGTTTACATAGAGCTTTAGTAGCATTGAGTCCCCCCCGTACCTATGAGATACTTAAAGAGGCATGGAGTAAGGATTTGGGATACGAACTGAAAGGAATAAATTTTGCAAAACTGATAAATGATATACCACATCAAGTAGGTGGGGCAGAGTTACAGGAGAGTCAATATAGGGTAATACACAGGGGATACATAACACAAAACCAAGCAGCAAGAGCGGGTTGGATAGGCGAAGCTCAATGCTCCAAATGTAATAGAGAAAATAATACCTTTTTGCATGCATTCTGGAAATGTGCTCGAATAAAAATATTCTGGAGAGCTATACAGAAGTATATCGAGCAGATCATAGGGCAAAGATTGCTCCCCTCCTGGAGAGGAGTGTTGTTGAACAAAAGGGATGCATATGGGATAACAGACAGCTATATAGGGCTATTTTTATGTAAGGCATATGCAGTGGGGAAAAAATGCATACTTAAACACTGGATGCAGGAAGATCCACCTTCCTTTTGGTACTGGAGAAATAGGATGCATGAATTGATGCTTTGGGAGGCTAGGACGGCCTTTGGTAACTCAAAGAAAAGAAAGGAGTTTATCAAAATATGGAGTAAGTACTTGCAAAACATATCCCATAAAGCACGAAGTGCGGTACTAAATAGACTTGGAACGCCTTAACCAGTAGGGTGTTTGGGAGATTAGCATTTCAGGATGTAAATGGGTATAGTCCTGTAATAGATATTGAAAAAGATTACGTGCTATGAAGTTAAAAATGATCACTGTAAAGATGTCAACCCCCGGGGGGGAGGGGGGGGGGGAGGGGGGGGAGAAAATGATGATGGAAAATATTGATGAAGCAGTTATGATGTATGTATGCAACAGTGACTTGTTCTTAGGTTAATGAGCTGTTTGAATTTATGAACCATGTTTATAATGTTTATTGTCATCAATAAAAACTGTTGAAACATAAACAAATCTTTAAGAGGACCCGCCAAAACCTCTGAGCTCCCTCAATATCCTGGGGTGGATCCCGTCCGGTCCCATGGCTTTGTCCACCTTTAGCTTTTCAAGTTGTTGATACACACTTTCTTCCATGAACAGTGCTCTATCCACTTCATTCTCAATTGTACTATTTCCAGTCCATCGCGGTCCTTCTCCAGGATTTTCCTCTGTGAAAACAGAACAAAAGTATCTATTTAGCAAATTTGCTTTTTCTTCATCATTTTCCACATAGCGGTTCGCAGTATCTTTTAGTCTCACAATTCCCTTTTCAGTCATTCTCCTTTCACTAATATACCTGAAGAAATTTTTGTCACCCCTCCTTACATTTCTAGCCATTTGTTCTTCCGCTTGCGCTTTTGTCAGTCGTATCTCTCTCTTGGCTTCTTTCATTTTCATTTGGTATTCCTCCATGTGTTCCTTTTCTTGAGTTTTTCTGTATTTCTGGAACGCCAACTCTTTAGTCTTTATTTTCTCAACCACTTGCTTGGAGAACCATATTGGTTTCCTTTTTCTCTTGCTTTTATTTACTTTCCTTACATAAAGGTTCATGGCCCTATTTATAGCTTCTTTCAGCCTGGACCACTGTCGAACAAACCCACAAACATAAACACCCCAGATTATACCCTCCCTATCTCAGACAGCCTGAAAATTCTCAGTGTTACAATCGACTGTAACCTCACACTAGAGAACCAAGTGAAATCTACAACAAAGAAAATGTTCCACTCAATGTGGAAACTCAAACGCGTGAAACCATCCTTCCCGAGGGAAACATTTCACAACTTGATACAATCAATGGTACTAAGCCATGTAGACTACTGCAACGGAATTTATGCGGGATGCAAAGAACAAATTATAAAGAAACTTCAGATCGCTCAAAACACGGCAGCCAGGCTTATATTTCGAAAAACGCGATTCGAAAGCGCCAAACCCTTCCGAGAAAAACTGCACTTCTCCCAATCAAAGAACATACTGCTTTCAAAATCTGCACCCTGGTTCACAAAATTATCTACGACGAAGCCCCGGGATACATGACAGACCTCATAGACCTACCAACCAGAAACACAACAGGATCAACACGAACATACCTAAATCTCCACTACCCAAACTGCAAAGGACTCAAATACAAATCAACCTATGCATCCAGCTTTAAGCACACAACTATGGAGCGCATTACCAAAAGCCGTGAAAACAACTTATGATCACCTAAACTTCCGGAAATCATTAAAAACTAACCTGTTCAAAAAGGCATACCCTACCGACCCAACTTAAATGCCTGTACCCTGCAACACAACGAAACCAAAGCTCGTAATGGACATATAATAACTCTTCCTCTCTACAATTCTCTTCCTCTCTACGATTCCCTAATGTGTCTGTACACACGAACCTTATTTTACCACAACATTACTGTATTTTTTCGTACCAGAATTGGCGAACGCCTTTATGGTACTATGTAAACCACATTGAGCCTACAAATAGGTGGGAAAATGCGGAATAGAAATGTAAAAAATAAATAAATATCTGAGTTTGATCCATCAGAAGGAGACTCTTAAGTGCCTAGGTCTAGGTTAGAGTTGGATAATAATGAAGTTGGCTTAAAGCGGTAAGAAATGCATATAAATATTGGCATAGAGGTGATTGATTGGACGTAGTGGTTGAAAAGAATTAATGAATGGTCTAACCACGGTAACAAAAGCACTGCAGAGACTGAAATTGTGATTTGTGATAGCTAAAGTTAAATCTAAAATATCCCCCTCCCCTTTGAGCTGGACTTGTAACGTATTGAGTAAGTTGTAAATCCAAGGAAAGGTCTGAGAGATCTTGAGAGAAAGGGGCAATCGGGGTGTCTAGGTGGAAGTTGATGTCCCCTAAAATGATCGGTAGAGAGGAGTGAACACAAAAATCGGTAATCAGGGATTGTAGAAGATGATAGGAAGTAACAGAGGGAGGAGGGGGGTGGTAAAGTAGAAGGAAGTCAAGAGGTGGGGAGGTATTGGGGTCTCTCTATTCTGTTTCTGGTCACCTTCAGAAACCATAATAATTAACTAAACTCTAAATCAGATTATATTAGGACATGGGAGCTGACAGTACACAAAATGCTTCAGTAACAGCCTGGCTTCTTTTCCAATGTGCACTATAGTTGGATTTGTTGTTAATCTTTCAAACACATTGAGGTAACCAAAAATTTAGTATGTTAAGTCATGTCTTTTGCACACCATGCTACAGCCAGACATTTAGGCCATTGTATGCTGCTTGCTGACCCCTGCCCTCTTTCATATTCTAGATTAACTTTGACTGGTGAATGCAGTCTCAGCGGTGATTAGCCACCATGGCAAAGCGGGAATCCAGCGCTAGCCCTGTGGTTCGGCAAATTGATAAACAGTTCCTGATCTGCAGCATTTGCTTGGAAAGGTATCACAACCCAAAGGTGCTGCCATGTCTGCACACGTTCTGTGAGAGGTAAGTGCAGAAGTCCCAGACTTAAGGAGATCCCCAGGAGTTACTAGAGTGTATACTCAAAGCCTGGTAGCTGTGCTCTCCTGGGGATCCAGATGCTTCAAGGCACTAATGGGAAATGGGACTTCATATACCGCCTTTCTGAGGTTTTTGCAACTACATTCAAAGCGGTTTACATATATTTAGGTACTTATTTTGTACCAGGGGCAGTGGAGGGTTAAGTGACTTGCCCAGAGTCACAAGGAGCTGCAGTTGGAATTGAACTCAGTTCCCCAGGATCAAAGTCCACTGCACTAACCACTAGGCTGCTGAGAGGAGGGGGGCCAGCATGCTTCTGTCTGCCTGCCTGCTTCCGAGTCTGTCTCTCACCTGCTCCTGCGTTCCAGGACCCGAATGATTGCATTAATGCGATATTGCGCTAATGCAATCATTTGGGTCCAGCACGCAGGAGTAGGAGATGACAGACTGTGGCCAGAGGAGCAATCAGACACAGGCAAGGAGGTACCTCCTTGGACACTGACAGGAAGGTGCAGGGGTGGCCTGAATGTGGGGGGTAGCCCGAGTGTGTGTGTGTGGGGGGGGGGGGGTGCGACGGCAGTCCAGGTGGGGTGGTCCTGCCCTGGGTTCGGCTGTGTGTCTGGGTTCTTACCCTTTTCACTCTGTACTCATTGTCCACTCCTTCAGGTTCTCTCCTGTTTAGAATATGTGTCATCCTCTCTTGACTTAGGAATTATCAGTTTTTCTTTTCATAAGTACATAAGTATTGCCATACTGGGACAGACCGAAGGTACATCAAGCCCAGCATCCTGTTTCCAACAGTAGCCAATCCAGGTCACAAGTACCTGGCAAGATCCCAAAACAATACAATAGAATACATTTTATGCAACTTATTCTTTAAATAAGCAGTGGGTTTTCCCTGAGTCCATTTTAATATATATATTTTTTTATTTGTACCCCGCGCTTTCCCACTCATGGCAGGCTCAATGCGGCTTAGGTACTTATTTGTACCTGGGGCAATGGAGGGTTAAGTGACTTGCCCAGAGTCACAAGGAGCTGCCTGTGCCTGCAGTGGGAATCGAACCCAGTTCCCCAGGACCAAAGTCCACCACTCTAACCACTAGGTCACTCCTATGGACTTTTCCTTTAGGAAGCCATCCAAATCTTTTTAAACTCCGCTAAGCTAACTGTTTTTACTACATTCTCTGGCAGCGAATTCCAGAGTTTAATTACACGTTGAGTGAAGAAACATTTTCTCCGATTCGTTTTAAATTTGCTCATTTTTGTAGCTTCATTGCGTGCCCCCTAGTCCTAATATTTTTGGAAAGAGTAAACAAACGATTCATGGCTACCCGTTCTACTCCATTCATTATTTTATAGACCTCTATCATATCTCCTCTCAGCCGTCTTTTCACCAAGCTGAAGAGCCCTAGCCGCTTTAGCCTTTCCTCATAGGGAAGTCATCCCATCCCTTTTATCATTTTCGTTGCCCTTCTTTGTACCTCTTCTAATTCCACCATATGTTTTTTGAGATGCGGTAACCAGAAACTGTCTGCATTCAGTCATTCCACTCCCACGGGTTTTGCCTTTCTAAAGATAAATGACTACAGGGACACTCTACTAGTTTTCTGGTTATCTCATTGTTTTAGGATCAGGATGAAAATATGTTGGATTCTGGTGAGGAAAGTGGTATTGTCACAAGATTAAAACTGGATGAGGAAAGATTCTGGTTGAAGGCTCTTCAGCTTGGAAAAGAGACGGCTGAGGGGGGATATGATTGATGTTTATAAAATCCTGAGTTGTGTAGAACGGTAGAAGTGAATCAATTTTTCACAGTTTCAAAAAGTGCAAAGACCAGCCAGGGGACACTCGTTGAAATTACATGGAAATACTTTTAAAACAAATAGGAGGAAATATGTTTTCACTCAAAGAATATTTAAGCTCTGGAACTTGCTGCCAGAGGATGTGGTAACAGCGGTTAGTGTATCTGGGTTTAAAAAAGATTTGGACAAGTTCCTGGAGGAAAAATCCATAGTCTGTTATTGAGATGGACACGGGGGAAAACATTGTTTGCCCTGGGACTGGTAGCATGTAATATTTATTTATTTATTTGTTGCATTTGTATCCCACATTTTCCCACCTCTTTGCAGGCTCAATGTGGCTTACAATATATCATGAATAGTGGAAATATATAAGAGAATAGGTGTTTAGTATTACAGAAGGATTTGGGGTAACATGGTAATGAGAGAGCATGATATTAGTATAACAAGCAAATATTATAAGACAATTCTGGATATATGTGGAGGAGTTCGCATTTGTTGATCTTTGTGGTATGCCTTGTTAAAGAGATGGGTCTTCAGTAGTTTGCGGAAGTTAGTTAGTTCATAGATCATTTTTAAGTTGCGCGCTAGCGCGTTCCAGATTTGTGTGCTTAAGTAGGAAAAGGTTGACGCATGTGTTAGTTTGTATTTTAGGCCTTTACAGTACAGTTAAGGAAGTGGAGATTGAGGAATGTGCGGGATGATTTTTTAGCATTCCTGGGTGGTAATTCTATCAGGTCTGACATGTAGGCTGGGGCATCTCCGTGAATGATTTTATGAACTAGGGTGCATACTTTGAACGTGATGCGTTCTTTAAGTGGGAGCCAATGTAGTTTTTCTCTTAGGGGTTTAGCACTTTTATATTTAGCTTTCCTGAATATGAGTCTAGCTGCAATGTTCTGGGCTGTCTGAAGTTTCTTGATTATTTGCTCTTTGCAGCCAGCGTAAAGTGCGTTGCAGTAGTCTAGATGACTGAGTACCATTGATTGTACCAGGTTACGGAAGACGGTCCTTGGGAAGAAAGGTCTTACTCTTTTTAGTTTTCACATTGAGTGGAACATCATCTTGGTTGTGTTTTTCGCGTGGTTTTCAAGTGTTAGGTAACTCCAAGAATTTTTAGGGTGTCCGAAATTGGAAGGTTTAGTTTTGGTGTGTTAATGGTGGTGAATTTGTTCTTGTTATGTTGGGAGGTGAGTATTAGGCATTGGTTTTTTTCTGCATTGAGTTTCAGCTGAAATGCATCTGCCCATGAGTGCATGATTTGTAGACTTTGGTTGATGTCATTGGAAATTTCCTTCAATTGGATTTCTGCCAGGTACTTGTGACCTGATTTGGCCACTGTTGGAAGCAGGATACTGATCTAGATGGACCATTAGTCTGACCCAGTATAGCTATTCTTACTTTCTTATGCACCTACAGGATGAAGGGAAGGGAGACTTTGAAAGAAGTGGAATTCTGTTTGAAGGTGCTATGCAGGATCAGGTTTGAGTGAGTGGGATTCTGGTGAGGGCCGCTGATCTGGGATCAGGTTTGGTGGAGGTGGGATTAGGTTTGGGGGCGGTTCTGGTTGGGGACATGGGTACAGGATCAAGATTTGGGGAGGTGGGATTTTGGTGGGGGCCTTTGGTTTAGAATCGAGGTAGGATTCTGGTTGTAGGCACTGGTGCAGGATCAGAATTTGAAGGAGGTTGGATTCTGCTTGGGGGAGGTAGGACTTTGTTTGTGGTAGCTGGTGCAGGTGCAGGATCAGGATTGGGGAAGGTGAGATTTTGTTTAGGGCTGTTGGTGTAGGATCACTGCTTATTTCTTTCCCAGAGTGCCCTGATTTGTGTTTCCTTGCCTGCTAGTTCCAGTTCCACCTACCTCTGACAATTGTACCTGCTTGGATTCCCTTCTCTTGGTTTATCTAATCCTCTGTAATCTGTTTGTTCATAATGTTGGTCTGTCTTTTTTTCCCCCCTGCAGTCTGGGTTCTTTCCTGCTCAGTTTATCCTTTTCTGTTGGTGAATATATGATGCTGCTCTGCTATGTGTGTGTCTGTTTTCTACATCCTCTCCTGTGGCAGGGTGCATGGGGCTGGTTTCTTTACCAGCAATCTGTCTTTCTCAAAGTCTATCCCATTTTCTGCTCTTGCTGAATACATAGAGGCATATTTTCAAAGCACTTAGCCTCCCAAAGTTCCATAGAAACCTATGGAACTTAGCCTCCCAAAGTGCTTTGAAAATAAGCCTGATAGGCTCCGATGCTCAAAGCTCCGGCGTTGAAGTAAACAGTTGAAGTAAACCCCCTCAGGAACAGCATAAAAGCATAGACCTCCAATGCTCAAATGATATTCAAATTATATGCGCGCTGTAAAAGTGAAAACAAGGGGGAGGAATATGCTTGGTGCATGTGCAGACGAGTCTCTCAGTAAGTGCAGCTCTTTTGCATATGTGCCAGCTAAACCCAAAAGCAAAGCACACATCGGCACCGCTCTTCTGCGCCTTTAAATATATGCTTCTCAAATTTGTTTTTCACTTGAAAGGCTTATATTTAAGAACAGAAAACAAGCGCAATGTGTGCTTCCTTGTCATCAAGCAGATGAATCCATTACGAGTGGGTTGTGTCCATCAACCAGCAGGGGGAGATAGAGAGCACTGAAAAACCATAGTGCCTCATGGCCAGCTAGCTCCATCTGCCTCTCCAGTATTCTCTATCTCCCCAGCAGGGTGGTTGCAGCTTGTTCAAGCTCCTTCAGAAAATCTGCCTGGGGTGGCTCCTGTGCTTTTGCCAGTTGTAGCAGGGGTGTTGTGGCTGATGGTGGCCACTTTAAAGGCAAATAGGTTAGCCCTTTCCCTTCCTTACCCAGGCAAATAGGTTAGCCCTTTCCCTGCCTTACCCGGCCCCCAATGTGGAAGTAGACAAATAGGCAAGCCCTGTCCCTGTCTTTGCCCACGCTGTGGATGCAGGCACATAGATTCGCCCTTTCCCTGCCTTTCCCATGCTACTGATCCTCTGGAGTTGGAAATTTGCCTCTTTCGCTGTTGCCTCAAACTTTCCTCACAGCATTAAAAAAAAAAAAAAAAAGTTGCGTCGCGCTTTGGCGCTGCGATCCCAGAAAAGAGGTTTTCTTCTGATTGTGCAGCGTGACCGGAGCTCGGAGACTCGGTCTGGTGAGGTAAGAGCATTTTGTAGCTCCTCCGGGGAGGGCCCGTGTTCGGGACGATTTTGGCGCGAATCCACCGTTTTGAATTTCCGCCGTTTTTGGCGATGGCTGCTGAGAAAGTAAAACACTGTTCCGTTTGTGGCAAGCGCAAATTTGCAGCGGGGCTCTGTAAGGCGTCCTTTTCAGACGGTAGAGCCGGCCCGAGCATGGCGAGCGATGTTCCTTCCCACTCCATGGAGCTGGCAGCGGGCACCATTTTGGACCAGCATGGCGCGACCCCCACTGAGGCGGAGGGCTTTGAGCCTGGAGGGGCACCTCGTGTAGAGGCTAATAAAAGAGCTGTTTCCCCCGGACTGGAACCGGGAGGCCAGGGTGAGCCATTTTCCCCTGAATTTGTTTTATTGCTGCATAATGCATACATGTTAAAAAGAGCTCTTCCGCAGGGGTCCTCTGCGGCCCTGCTTTCTGTATCCCCTCCAGAGGAGTCTGGCCTTGGATTACCGTCAGGCGCGTTTTCCCCTGACAGATGGTCGCAAGACAAGCGCAGAAGGGTGGATTCCCCTTCAGTGAGTGGCGCACACCCTTTCCCCCCCCCCCCCCCCCCCCCCCCCCCGTGGTCGGGATGTGAGGACTCTGAGGGGTCTGGCAGGTCTTCGTGGTCTGGAGAGCCAGAAGAAGGTGCAGGATTGCCACTGGATCCAGATGATCCTTCTGCGGTGAGGATTTTCCACCGCGATGAGCTGCCAGCGCTTATTACTGATGCCTTGCAGGTCCTCTCTATAGAAGACCCTGGGAGTACTGAGACCTCCTCCAGTAATCCGAGAATGGCAAGTACTAAGAAGCCTGCTCGAGCCTTTCCTTTTCATGACTCCATTCAAGAGCTTATCACGGCTCAGTGGGCTGACCCCGAGAGACCTTTGAAAGTCGCCAGGGCTATGGGGCAATTATACCCTCTAAGTGAGGAGCATTTGGCGCGCCTAGCAGTGCCTAAAGTGGATGCCCTAGTGACGGCTGTGACAAAGAAAACTACCCTCCCAGTGGAAGGAGGAGTTGCCCTGAAGGATATGCAGGACCGTCATCTGGAGGCAGCTATGAAACGGT